>NW_007260137.1:255188-297916 GCF_000164805.1 Carlito syrichta | reverse complement strand
GAACCCGCGGGCTCAGGCAATTCACTCACCTCAGCCTCCCAAAGCGCGGATTACAGGCTGAGCCACGGAACCCGGTGGCAGGGGACATTCTTACACTAAAAGAGTATTCTTTGGGGGAGGGCGGAGGATCAGAGCACTCTGTATGATCATGGCTACTGCAGCCTCGACCTGCTGGGCTCAGGCGCTCCTTCCTCCTCAGTCTTCCAAGAAGCTGAAACTATAGGTGTGCGCCACCACCCCTGGGTCATTTTTTTATTTATTGTAGAGATGAGGTCTTGCCAGTTTGCCCAGGTTTCTCTCGAATCCCTGGGCTCAGGTAATTTGCTCATCTTGGCCTCCTAAAGTGCTGGGATTACGTGTGTGAGACACCACGCCCGGCGATTCTGTGTGTGTGTTTTATTAAATCAGAGATTCAAGCTTCCCTGAGCATCCTGCGTACTTATTTGCTAAACTGGACACCCTAGCTCGGAAGGAAGGTGAAGGTAATCTGCTTAACGCTGAAGATGTGGGGAGGGATGCCTCGGTCGGAGGAAGACAAGAGGGGCGCGTGACTTGCTGCTCAAACCATGAACGGTAAGGGACATCAGAGTCGGTCAGGTTGCTCTCACTTGTGGTGGCTGAGTAAGCGATGTCCCCAGGGCTCACGTGCACACCACCTGTGGACTCTCAGGGACACACAATGGTCAGTGCAAGCCCTTTCGAGCCTAGCGGATGTGGGTCTAATCCCGTGTTCGCTGCGTAAACTTGGACAGGCTCTGTAATCTGCAGGACGGGCACCACGATGCTTCCCAAGGTGACTTTGAGGATGAAAGAAGAAGTGTGAGAATGTGTGGAGCACATAGCTTGGCATACGGTAGCCTTGGGCTTTTTTCTTAGAAGATTTATAGGTAGGAGCATAGCAAGAGTTCCACCCTATTAAAGTCAGAAGGAGCTTGAATGCCTATCATTTTCGTTTCTTATAATAAGATGTATATTGCCTGGACGCAGTGGCTCATGCCTGTCATCCCATCACTTTGGGAGTGATTGCCTGAGTTCAGGGGTCTGAGGCCAGCCTGAGCAACACGGTGAGACTTTGTCTCTACAACAAATCAAAAAATTAGCTGAGTGTGGTGGCGCACGCCTGTGGTTCCAGTTACTTGGAAGGCTGAAGCCGAAGGACTGCCTGAGAGCCAGCATCTGTTGTTGTTTGTTTTGCTAATGATGGCCATTCTTACTGGGGTTAGGTGGCATCTCAGTGTGGTTTTGATTTGCATTTCTCTGATAATGAGTGAGGCTGAGCACTTTTTCATGGGTCTGTTGGCTGCCTGTATATCTTCTTTTGAGAAGTGTCCATTCATGTCCTTTGCCCACTTTTTAATGGGGCTGTTTGGTTTTTTTCCTTTTGGCACGTTTGAGTTCCTTGTAGATCCTAGATGTTAGGCCTTTGTCAGATATACAGTTGGCAAATATTTTTTCCCATTCTGTGGGCTGTCTCCCTGCTCTCTTGATGGTTTCTTTTGCTTTGCAGAAGCTTGTTAGTTTGGTGAGGTCGTACTTGTCTATCTTATTTCTTTAAAAAAATGTGGTACATATACACAATGGAATACTATGAAGCCATAAAGAAGGACAAACATATGGACTTTGCAGCCACTTGGATGGATTTAGTCAATCACACTCAGTGATCTATCACAGAAATAAAGAACAGAGTACTATATGTTTTCACTCATAAGCGAACCTTGAAAAGTTATTATAATACTATAAGAAAGGGATTGGCAGTAGTGGGAAACTGTCAGGGGAGGGGGGAATGGGATTGACAGTTGAGGGAAACTGCTAGTGGAGGGAGGGGCACACCTCATCAACAAGGGTATCTGCATAATCAACGTTTGTATACCTAACCCTGAATTGTACCCCACATCTTTATAATAAAAAAAGAATAATAAAAAAATAAATAAAAAAATTTTTAAAAAATGGTGTAAGAAAAAAATCTTGGAGGGAGAGTTGGGAGGAGCCTCTGGTCCCTTTTCCAGGGCGCATTTTGGAAGAGTGTGAGTGTGTGAGAGAGAGGAAGAAGGAGGGAGAGGGAGAGAGAGGATGAGGGCACTCGTCTGTGTGTTGATGCCCAACTGTGGGGTGTGTTTGTGTCTCTGGATCTGTTGCGAGTCCGTCTGTGAGTCATATGGTTGTCCGCTTACTACCTACACGCCTCTGCGTGTGGCTGTGTGTGAGTCCACGTCTGTCTGTCTGTTTGCTTATGTCTTGGTTAACTCTGTGTCTCTCTCTCGCTGTGTGCATTTACAGACTTTCTGCGTGTGTGTGTGTGTGTGTCTGTGTGTATGTATGGGGGGATCACTTCCACAGACACACGAATGCGAGTCCAGCCTTCTGCTCTGCTTGCCGGGACCTTTCGGGAAGCTTTGCCAGGTCTGGAGAAGCTGGGAGATGGACGAGACCTCCTGCTTCATCCATGCAGCCCTATGGAGGGAAGAGGTCGGGCCTTGAGTTGCAGGTGGAAAAGCTGGATGGAGTGTAATGCCCAAACCCTTGACTGTGTCCAGACAAAGACTTTTACGCTTCTGAGTGCAACCCACGGAGCCTCTTGGTGGCCCTTGGTGACCTCTGCTACTCTGTCCTTTGCTTCCCACTGATTCTCAAACACCCTCTCCCAGTCGTCCTCAGATCTGTGCTGCAGACGTGGCTTCTCCTGTCAGAATGAGGCTCAAACACGCCCTGCGTGAAACATCCTCCTCCCTCCCCAGGATGCTCGGCCTCCTCTCCCATGTCCCTCTGGACTTGGCCACGCTTCGGAGGGAGCACTTTGATCCCCGGACCATGTGCTTGTCTGTTAACCCCACTGTCTCCCCCAGCTGGCCTGGACACTCCTTGATCACAGAGATTTTGTACAACTGAGCCCAGCACTTGGCTGAATGTGAATAGAATAAGCCGTTGAGGCAGAGGGGAGGGAATGGGCTGGGTTTCATCCCTGCCCTGTCATGAGCTGACTCTGTCTGGGGACCTCATTGCTTTTCTTTCTGCCCTTTTTTTTGGGGGGGGGGGGTGGGCTCTGAGTCTCTCTCTCTCTGTTGCTCAGGTTGGAGTGCGGTGGCACGATCACGGTTCACTGCAGCCTTGACCTGGCTTAGCCGATCCTCCTGCCTCAGCCTCCCGAGTAGCTGGGACTACAGACATGCCACCATGCCAGGCTAATGCTTTTATTTTTTTGTGGAGATGGGGTCTCACTATGTTGCCCAGGCTGGTCTCCAGCGATCCTCCCTTCTCAGTCTCCCAAAGTGCTGGGATTGCAGGTGTGAGCCTCCTCGCCCAGTCAGGGGCCCTTTTCACCCTCTGGGAGGATGAGGAAGTGGGAGAACCTCCGAGCACTCATTGGCCCTCAGCGAATGGTCCTTGTGATTGTATACACTTAAACAGGATATCCATATTTTTTCTATCCCTCTCACAATTATCCCTTAGAAAAGAGGGAGTTGTCTTTCATACTGAGCTCCTACAAAGTGCCTCGGTTTATGGGGAACTCTCTCAATTGCTTTATTTTGAACAACAAAGAAATGTTTGGGGAATGTGCATTAGTCTAAAACCACCTCAAACAACCTGGGTTTAGAATTCTTAAAGAGATAATCTGACAGAATCTGTAAGGAAAAGAGTCAGGAACATTTTACACAGATTTAGCAATTCCTCCTCGGGGTATGCCCTCAAATTACAAGTGCTGGATGTCATGGCAAATAAGCCTTTTAAAGCTCAGCTTGAAAAAGCAATGCTGAGTGGCTCTTTTGTGAGAACACGAATACACACACACCCAGAGCCTGGATAAAAATCCCAACTGGGCTCACGACATGCCAATGGGTCGGAGGCCTCCTTTCCAGCGACAGCCTCAGACCTGGAAACAGGAAGTGCTGGGTCTCAGGGTGGTCACGCGGAAAGGGGAGAAAGGTCTGGAACACTGGATGGCAGGATGCAGAATGTGGCTCTGTGAAGCAGACGCTCGGACATTTTTTTTTAGCATTTTAAAATAATCTCATTTTGTTTTGTTTTAAATGAGCTCTCACTCCGTTGCCCAGGCTGGAGGGCCGCGGCATGATCATAGCTCACTGTAATCTTGAACTCCTGTGTTCAAGCCATCCTCCCGCCTCAGCCTCCTAAAGCAGTGGGATTATAGGCACACGCCACCACACCCGGCTAATTTTTCATGTTTATTTTTGTAGAGTAAGGATCTTACTCTGTCACCCAGGCTGGAGTGCAGCGCATTACAGCCTCGAACTTCTGGCCTTCAGGGCTCCTCTCACCTCAGTCTCTTTTTGTAGAGGTGAGTGCCAAGGAGTAAAATTGTTTTGTGCGATGTGCGCATGTATGGAGAAAAGCACGTTTCTAAATGAATAGTATTATAAAATTATAAGCAATTTTATATTGACTGGTAGAATTCATAACTGAGTTAATAAATAAATGGGCCCTTTCTTAGTTCACTGCCATCCCTAAAAGTTTATATATTCTACCAGCTCCAGTGACATTTTTGTGGTACTTTGAGTGAGGAGTGCAGGGCTTTGCTTTATTCTGGGGGATGTGCAGAAACCAGAGCCAGTGTTTTTAAACCCTCAGGAGAATTTTTTATTTTTATTTTAAATTTAAATTTTTTTTTTTTTGAGTTGGAGTCTCACTCAGTCGCCCAGACTGGAGTGCAGTGGCTGCCTCGACCTGCTGGGCTCCGGCGATCCTTCCGCCTCAGCCTTCCAAGTAGCTGGATCTACAGGCGCGCGCTCCCACGCCCGGCTGATTTTTTGATTTATTGTAAAGATGAGGTCTTGCCGAGTTGCCCAGGCGGGTCTCGAACCTGCGGGTTCAGGCAATCCACTCACCTTGGCCTCCCAAAGCGCGGGATTATAGGCTGAGCCACCGAGCCCGGCCTAAATTTTAATTTTTAGAAGTAGAGACGAGGTCTTGTCCAGGTTGGTCTCAAATTCCTGGGCTCAAGATCCACCTGCCTCAGTCTCCCAAAGTGTTAGCATTCCAGGTGTGAGTCACTGTGCCCGGCCCCTAGTGAGAACTGACAAGAGTCTGTGTATCTGGGGATCCAGTTTAAAGATTTTTTTTTCCTCTTGGATTTTTCTTTGTATTTTTAGAATGATAAAGAAGGACATTGAGATGATACCCTCCCGAGGAAGAAAGATGGGAGGATTTGAGAGCAGTTGTACAAACCTTGTCCTGGTCCAGGAGAAGCCAGTTTATTTCTAAGCAGAAATAACCACCTGGTTCCGTTTATTGGATACTCACCGTGAAACCATCGTTGTTGCAAGCATGTCTCTTGAATTATTTTTTCTCCTTCTCCTACTAATTTTTTTTCCATTTTTTTTTTCTTTTGCGATGGAGTCTTTCTCTGTTGCCCAGGTTGGAGTGCAGTGGCACATTCCTGGCCACCACAGCCTAGACCTGCTGGGTTCAGGCGATGATCCTTCCACTTCAGTTTTCCAAATAGCTGGATCTACAGGCACACACCACCACACTTGACTAATTTTTTGATTTATTGTAGAGACGAGGTCTTGCCAAGTTGCCCAGGCTGGTCTCGAACCTGTGGGCTCAGGCAATCCTTCGCCTCAGCCTCCCAAAGTGCTGGGATTACAGGCATGAGTCAATGCATCTGATCTTTCTATTTTATCTTAATTTTTTTTTTTGTATAAAAGAGACAAGGTCTCACTATGTTGCCTAGGCTGCTCTTGAACTCCTGAGCTCAAGCGATCCTCCCACCTTGGCCTTCCAAAGTGCTGGGATTATAAGCGTGAGCCACTGCGCCTGGGCCCCCTTTTATTGATAACATAGGTGTTATTGTTTTTTATACTTTACAGATTTTTTTTTTTTTTTGAGTGGGAGTCTCACTCTGTCGCCCAGACTGGAGTGCAGTGGCCGCTACCGGCCACCGCAGCCTCTACCTGCTGGGCTCCGGCGATCCTTCCGCCTCAGCCTTCCGAGTAGCCGGAATTACAGGCATGCGCTACCACGCCCGGCTGATTTTTTGATTTATTGTAGAGATGAGGTCTCGCTGCCCAGGCAGTATCGAACCCGCGGTCTCAGGCAATCCACTCACCTCAGCCTCCCAAAGCCGCGGGATTACAGGCTGAGCCACTGAGCCCAGCTATACATTCCAGATCAAAGACAAACAACAACAACAGCAAAACGGAGTTTCAGAACTTGCCCAAAGTCCCACAGGTAGGGCTTGCTTCATGAAGCCAGGAAGAAGATCCATGACCTTGTACCAGCGCTTATAAACATTTGCTACTGTTTGCACAAAATGATTGTATCAGAGTGGCAGGAAAGTGTTCTAGCAAAGAACTGTAACCTAATTCTTCTGACCATCAACTTCTCTGCTTACTGGGCTCAATCTTCCTATATATTTCAACACTGGAGAGCCCAGGTCTCAAAGCCAAATGTGTAAAGATGCCAAGAATGGAATGGAGAGGGGTGAAAGGGTCTGGGGCAAGCAATAGGGAGAGGTGGGGACTGTGGAAAAATGGCCAGGTGCAGTGGTTCACGCTTATAATCCCAGCACTTTGGGAGGCGAGGTAAGAGGACTGCCTGGGTCCACGGGTTCGAGACCCGCTTGGGCAACTTGGTAAGACTTCATCTCTACAATAAATCAAAAAATTAACCTGGCATGGTGGCACGTGCCTGTAGTTCCATCTACTTGGAAGGCTGAGGTGGAAGGATCACCTGAGCCCAGCAGGTCTTTACAAAAAAATTTTTTAATTAGCCAGGAGGGGTGTGTGTGTGCACCTATAGTCCCAGCTATTTGAGAGGCTGAGGCAGAAGGATCTCCTGAGTCCAAGAGGTCGAGGCTGCGGTGGCCATGAGTGTGCCTCTGCACTCCAGCCTGGGTGACAGAGTGAGACTCCAACTTAAAAAACAAAACCAAAAAGCACCTGCTTAGATCAAACAAAATGCACTGGTCACTAGAGATGTCCTTAGCTTCCTTCGTCCATTGCCACCTTTGTGTCTGGACATAGCCGTAGCATGAGGCAGTAGGGACAGCACTGGCTTCGGCGATTACAACTGGCATCCCGGCACAGCCCCTAACTACCTGGGCAGCCTTCCTGAGCCTGTTTTCCTGTCTGTAAAATGGGGAACACGAATAATCCTTACTTCATGGGTTTGTTGAGAAGGGGCTGAACACATCTGAGTGATTGATTCATGTGTCTAACACGCCCAACACTGAACTCTTGTTTCCCAGTGTCCTGCCACCTGGGCTGTCTCTACCGTCCCCCATTATTGGGACACCATTATCCTCTAATGGCCCTCTCTGCCAGAAATGCAGAAATCTCTTTCTAGCCCTGTTATAACACCACCAACAAAAATGACTCTGCTTCTAAAATTTTCCTTTGCCTGGCTTCTTCTCGCCATTCAGCTCTCAGCTCACACGTCACCTGATCAGAGGGGACATGTCCATCTTATTTAATGTCGCCGTCTGTCTTCCATATCGAATCTTCCTCACACGGCCGCCATATTGCTTTCTCAAAAGCTACATAGTTGAGTTCATTTTCTTGCCAGTTTTGGAGTTTATCGCCTGTCTTCCCCAATAGACCAGGGCCCTCATCGGTGTTGGTTCACTGTTGCGTTACCAGCATCTGGAACAAGACTTCTCGGCCCACGGTAGGCACTCAATAGATGTCCACTGAATAAATGAATGCATGTAGAGTATTTGTTTTATTTTATTTGAGTTGGAATCTCACTCTGTTACCCAGGCTGGAGTGCAGGGGCATGATCACAGCTCACTGCAGCCTCAACCTCCTGGGCTCAGGAGATCCTCCCGCCTCAGTCTCCCGAATACCTGGGACTATAGGTGCACACCATCCCCCCACCTGGCTAAGTTCTTAATCTTTTTGTAGAGATAACATCTCACTATGTTGCCTAGGCTGGTCTCGAACTTCTGGGCTCAAGAAATCCTCTCACTTTGGCTTTCCAAAGTACTGGGATTACAGGCATAAACCACCGCGCCCAACCCTAGAGTGCTGTTTGAACCGAGAAATGCAATACGATACTACAGTTATTGGGAGCGGTTCCCCGAGAAAGCAGAAAGGAGGCTGATATTTGGATGGCTCAGAGAGGGCCTCGGGGCTTGCCAGGAATCTTGCTGAAAATCAGCATCACGTCATGTCCATTTCTTGCTCTTTTACCTGGTAATGTTTTTGCTTGAGAAGCCATTACAGAGATAGATATAATGCCTAAAGGCACAGATAGAATCAGAAATACAGAATTGCACCTTGCACAGTTGAACAGCCCACAGCATCGAGCATGCTGGCCAGGGAGAAAGGCAGGGAGAAGGGGAGGGGAACCAAAGACAGACCAAGGAGGGAGGGGACACTTTGGGGACACCGCTGTTGAAGAGGGAGTGAGTGGCACGTTAACCTACCCCTCTTCTCCCTCTCAGCATGGGGGCCTCAGTTTCCCAGGTCGTCTGAAGGAGCCCTGGCTGTCTTCTGGCCTCCCGCCATTTGGGGATGTGGTAACACTCTTCTGAAAGAATTGCTGGTCTCCCTGAGCAGTGAAAGAGAAAGTCTGGGTTGTTTACTTTTTGTCCTTAATTCCTCCTCCAGAATTTGCTAATCCAGCTTTTTACTAGAGTCTGCCGGGGCAAGAGTGTCAGTGAGACCTCGACATTGTTTACTTTGACAATGAGTCTCTGTCTATGACAGGTGCCGTTTCCACTTCCATTACTGATAAAAACATTTCCTTCTAGAATAGATGTCTTTAATTTGAAAGGGGGAGCACAGATTTACCTTAAAGAATAACTTGCCAGGTGCGATGACTCAAGCCTATAATCCCAGCACTTTGGGAGGCCGAGGTGAGAGGATTGCCTGAGCCTATGGGTTCGAAGCTAACCTGGACAACCTGGTGAGACCTCATCTTTACAAGAAATCAAAAGATTAGTCAGGCGTGGTAGCGCGCGCCTGTAGTTCCAGCTACTTGGAAGGTTGAGGCGGCCCAGCAGATGGAGCCTGCAGTGGCCGTGAGCATGCCATTGCACTCCAGCCTGGGCGACAGAATGAGACTGACTCAAAAAGAAAAAAAGGAAAAAAAATAACTTAAGTAAATGATTATGGAGGTGACATGTGAATGTGGCAATCCTAATGTGGGTGACAGAGCACGGGTGGCTGTGTCTCTGTGACTCCTGACCTGGGCAGCAAAATGCAGCCCCTTGGCAATGCCCTCAGACATCTCCAAAATGTGGTCCTGGTGCAACCTGTCAACTCTGTTTCTTTTATCCTTTTCATTTAGGAAACTTTGCCTCAAACTTAACATCTCTCTTCTTTCCCCCAGGTGTGCCGCCTCTGGGCTTAGCTCACTCTGTTCCACCTTCCCGGCATGCCTTTCCTTCATATACCATAGCCTCTAAGATGCAGCTCAGATTCAGCCTCAGCTTCAGGCCTCCCTGGACTCTTTTTAGGGCCTTTTTCATCGTAATGACAGCCGCTGTGTCAGCACTACTCGCTGCAGGCACACCCACACTGCAGGCCGAGGTCCTTCAGGGAGATGTGTCCTCACCACCGCCAAGAGTGATTCGGTGCCCTAACCAAGACTCCCCAGCCGAAAGGGGCTCTCTGAAAACTCGGACTTTTCACCTCCTTACCCTTGGTCACCTTTGGTTCTTTCTGTGCAGCCTTAAGGTTACCCGGGTCCATGTCTTCTTCTCTCCAAGGACCCACCTGGGAACTGCTCTCCCACGTGGAGGGTCTGGTGCCTCTGGTGGACTCTGAAGAGCTTTGGGTGAACCTTGGTCTAGAGTAAGTTGATGTTCCCTTCCTGAAGAGCCTTCGGGCTGGGTGGGGTTGCCAGTCTTGACAGGGAATCTGGAAGAAAGAGGGCAAATGTGCTGATTACTTCAAAGGATAAGGCCACACCTTTTTTTCCTATTGATTTTTTTACTCTTTATTGAGAGCATGGTAGAAATAGCAGGGCAGAGGAATAGTCACTGCATTATGATATTTAAAGGAATACTTTCTTCAAATGAATTTCTGCTTTGGGAAATAAAGAGAGATGGTAACTGTGGCTTATGGTGACACCTACCATCTCCCGACAAGCTTTGCTCGTCAACTGCCTTACATGGTAAACGTTTCTGCATCTGCCTTAACTTCTCAAACAGACTCTGATAGCAGGGCTAAGAGTTCAAAAGTAAAAGTAAAAGCAGTTATCATACTGTACAGTGTTGTGATTTAACACTGTACAGAATACTTTTTATACATATGATTTGGTGTCTTCTTTTTAAATTTTAGAATGATGAGATACACATGAGGGTTTTTTGTTTGTTTTGTCTTGTTTTTGTTTTGAGTAAGGGTCTCACTCTGTTGCCCAGCTTGGAGTGCAAAGTCACAATTATGGCTCACCACAGCCTTGACCTCTTGGGTTCAGACAATCCTTCCGTCTCAGCCTACAGAGTAGCTGGGACGACAGGCGCGTACCACCACCCCCAGCTAATTTTTAGAAAATATTTTTTGTAGAGACAAGGTCTTGTTATGTTGTTCAGGCTGGTCTTGAACTCCTGGGCTCAAGCAATCCTTCTGCCTTGGCCTTCCAAAGTGCTGGGATTCCAGGTGTGAGCCATGATGCCTGGTCGGGGATTTGTTCCATAGGTATATTTCGTGAAGGCAAAGTTTGGGCTTCTGAGGAGATAAGGCCGTACCTTTTGGATCCTTGTAAAGGTAGAACTCCTGTGTGGGGTGGTGTCTCGCAGGTGGTATCTTGCAGAGCTTGAGTCTGGGTCCCTTCATGCCCTCACTGTGTGATCTTAAGCAAGACTCTCCAAGTCTCTGAGCCTCTGTTTCTTCATTTTCAAACCAGGACTTGAGAGGCTGAGGTGCAAAAAAGAAAATCGAATGCCTGCACATAGTAGGCCCTGCAGACCCCACAGCTGGCTTGGGCCCACCTCTCTTCCCGCACCCTGGCTGCCTTGGACGTGGTTGTGTGCGTAGACTGTTTGCACTGTTTGGATTTATAATTTTCTCCCTGGCTGTATACCCTCGGGCAACTCACTCTTGAATCCTCACTTTCCTAATCTGTGGAATAGGAACGATAACCTATTTACCCTTAAGGCTCGTTATGAGGGCTAATGAGATAATTTGGGACTCATATAAACAGCACCCGGCATGTAGAAAACTATCTCTTGGGAGACGAGCCTCCGGACAGCCTCATGCCTCAACACCGTCTCCCTTTAACTCCAGTCTCTTCCCCCTTTCTTGTTTACAGCCACAAACATTTCAAATTCCACCGTAAGTACCCAGGTATGAAGATGCAGAGATAGGGAGAAAATACACGTACAGAGTTGAGGACCCATAATAGCTCGGCTTTCTGAACATGGGGCTCAAACATCGAAACTATGACTACAATTTCGCTGTCACCTGAAGACTTCTTTCAAGTTCAATTTTTTCACTTAGCTCCAAATGGTATCAAGACACACAGATGCTCCTAAGATGGAAAATCCCAGTTACAGCGACGTGAAGAAAATGTTCGGTTCAAGTCCTCCTGTCCCCAATTCCACATCCACTGAGGGCCGGCGGACCCAAGGATAAAGGAAGAGCATCCTAGGGTGTCCATTCTTCAGGGCAAAGACAGACAGAGGAGGAAACGGAGGCTCCTTGGTCCTGGGCCAGGGCTGGCAGAGGTGGGGCGGCAGGATGGAGAGAGGACAGGTCACAGCAGTTCCAGGACAGGCGAGACAACAGACAGGTGAAATGGGTGCTTCTGGTGAGACTCCCGCCACTGGCCTTGGAGCCGTGCCCTGGGGCACCATTCAGGACTTGTCATTTGCAAGCACAGAAACAGGCATATTCACTGGCTAACTAGGGCCAGAAGAAATGTACTGGAAGGATGCAGAGCGGTCAAAAAGTGGATCGAAAGCTGTGCTTGGGAAGGGGCAGAAACCGGGGTGCACTGGTGTCCTGAGAGCCAGAACTGCTGATAGTCTCATTGTGATGGGAAGGGGTCCATGCTGAGGCTCCCTGTGTCCCATGACTTACATGCAGAGGGAACTCAATTCTTCTAGTCGTCTCATACCCATTCACCTGAGACTACAAGGGGGAGGGTGAGCACTTTGGGTGACAGCCACCCCATCATCGCAGCTAGAAGGGTAGAGATGATTTTCCAGCTAGAACTGACAGGAACATAAGTATGTGGTGCCACTGCATTCACTAAGTTGTCCACCACAGTGTGGCTGCCAGCTCTCAGAGAGGCGCAGAGAATGATGGTTCAAAGCCATTCAAACTTGTATTTTTTTTTTTTTTTTGAGTCGGAGTCTCACTCTGTTACCCAGGCTGGAGTGCAGGGTCACACTCACGGCCACCGCAGCCTCGACCTGCTGGGCTCAGGTGATCCTTCCGCCTCAACCTTCCAAGTAGCTGGAACTACAGGCTCACACCACCACCCCAGATCATTTTTTGATGCATTGTAGAGATGAGGTCTCGCCAAGTTGCCCAGACTGGTCTCGAGCCCCTGTGCTCAGGCAATCCTCTTGCTTCTGCCTCCCAAAGTGCTGGGATGACAGTCAGGAGCCACTGCACCCAGCTTCAATCCTGTATTTATTAGTGTTTGGTCTATGCCAAGCCCTGTGTAAGGTGCTGGGAGAGGTGACAGTCTGGCTAGAGAGTCACAGAACCCCAACTGTGAACACAGTCTTTGATGCACAGTCTCTGCCCTCTAGAAGTGACTTGTCTAGTGTGAGGGAGCTCAAACTCAGAGACAATTGCAGGACAGGGGTGGACCTTTGTGATATTTGCTGAAGGGATGAACGGAAGTTGGACCAGCAGGGATGAAAAGAGCCTTGCTAGGCGGCAGAAACCGCCAGCAATTGCCGCCCGAAGACATTCCTATCCCCATGTCGACTGCCTCTCGAGGCGTGCTTGGCTGAGGCATCTTCAGAACTGGATGATCAAAGCCTGGAATGTTCCGCAAACACAGGGACACTTCAGGCAAAAGAGGCACAGCCCAGCGGCTGCATCTGAGGAGGCTGATCTTAGATGAGGCGGTCTCGTGTCGCCCTTCCCAGAAGTCATCTGGGAGTAAGGTGACAAGGCACAGAGCAGAGTCAGCAAAATGGCCATGGAAAGGAGGAAAGGTCAAGAGGACAGAAGGGAGGGATCGAGGGGATGCTTAAGAAAGGAAAGAGGGGGCTGGGGGCACAGTTTACACCTGTCATCTCAGCACTTTGGGAGGCCGAGCTGTGAGGCCTGAATGAGGAGTTTGAGACCAGCCTGGGCAACATAGCAAGATACTGACTCTACCAAAAAAAATTTTTTTTTTAATTAGTTAGGTGTGATGGTGCATGCCTGTAGTCACAGTTACTCAGGAGACTGAGGCAAAAGGATCGTTTGAGTCCAGGAGGTGGAAGCTACAGTGAGCCATGATTGAGCTACTGCACACCAACCTGAGGGACAGGCTGAGACCCCAACTCCAAAAAAAAAAAAAGAAAAAGAAAGAAAGAAAGAGAGAGAGAAAGAAGGAATGTTAGAAAATGAACAAGTAATGAGAGTATGGAGAACTGAATAAATGAATGAATTCTGAGAGGAAAGTTGACACACAGGGAAAAACAGAAGAATGAACGCACCAAGGCTTAAGAGAATCCACACCTTGCCATTAACTAGCTCTGTGGTCCTATGTCCAGGCCCATCTTCTCACTGACCTTCCTGGGGGCTCATTTTCCTGATCTGTAAAATGGGCCTAATTTCAGCGCCACTCTCAGGGGGTCATCATGAGGATTAAATGAGAGGACGGATGCTAAGCATGTGACTCAGGGTGGAGCTCAGAGCATGTCAGCTATTGTAATCGATAGGCTGAAAGACAGAAGTGAATGAATGAAGGGATAAAAGTCCTGAAGGGAAGGGAGAGAGGATGAGAAGACAGTGGAGGGCCCTCATCGGGTCCTCTTTCCATCTTTTGTGACCAGCCAGGCCTAGGGACTGTCCGCCTGGCAGCCAGGGTAACTCTCCCTCCTGGGCCAGGCCAGGCCTGTTTGATTTCAGGAGGAAGATAAGATGCCTGGGCGGCTTTTTCATCTCCAGCCCTCCCCCGATCTCGCCACCCCCTTGGCAATTGGGGCCTTCAAAGTCCCTGCTGGCTCCAGATCTGTAGATAATCGTGGACTGTAATCCTACCCAGGAAAGAAGCTGATAAAGTCCAGATGGAGTGTGAGGTCTTCAGACTCACTTTCTCTGCCCAGATAACGCTGCTGGGGCCTCTCCGGAGTCCCTCTCTGGTGGGGGGAGAGGCTAAGCAACCCGCGGTTGCGCAGCACATGCCCCGGAGAAACCAACTCTGATTTATTAGGAAAATCCTTCGGTTTTCTGGGGGATGGGTGGGGGGGTGGTATGTGGAGAAGGACTCCGGGTTTGGAGTCAGACCATCTTGGTTTTAATTCTAGCTCTGTACTTCATTGAAACGGCAGCACGAATTCCCATTTACCAGAGTGCTGAGAGCATTCAGGGATGCCCTGGGTGTGGAAAGACCCGGGCCCAGGTCTCGCTGGTTGGTCAGACTTCCCTGGCTGGCCCAGGAAGCCTGCCCCCAGCATCTGCGTCCCAGGATGGACACCAGCGGGGTCCTGGACCCAACCTCGGGTGGCAGCCATACAGCCCTGCCCAAGGGTAAGAGAGGCTTGGGTTTTAATTCAGTTCTTCCCCTCACTGGCTGTGCCACTTAGGGCAGGTTGCCAAAGCTCTTTGGGCTTGGGTTTCCTCATCGGAAAGGGGTGTGCTAATAATCCCCACCCGGCTGGCCGTTTGCAAAAGCCATAGCAGAGGAGAAAGCCTGCTGTGATGAGAAAAGCGTCCAACAGCGAGACGTTCCTCTTTGCGGGCTCTCAGAGGAGGGCGCCATTGGCTAGGCCTGGTCGGGGGATGCGGGAGGGTCCACCCATTGACTCAAGCCCCAGGGCTCCGGGCCACAGGCACGCCCATCCATCCATCTGATCACGGGGCTCCCCTGAGGAGGTCCAGAGAGCTCGGGGTGTGGCTCAGGGCTGTGGGGTGGATTCTCAGGGCAGCGGCAGCTCTGAACATGCCCCAGAGAGGGTGAGGGATCAAGGAGGGGCTGGGGCCCCCGAGGGAGAGGCCTTTGGCTTAGCGCGGTCCTCCCCCCCTTTGGCTAACTTTCTGTCCCTTTCATAGACCCATTACGTAAATCCATCCAGCTTGAAGATCCGATCCTACCTACTTCTAAGAGGATTTAGGGTATTTTAAGATTAAAACCCGGAGCAAAATAAGACGTTAAAAGAGATGGTCTGCTGCTCAATCTCATAATGAGAACAGTGTCATCGAAACTACAAGAGATGCCCTTTGCATCCATGAGATGGGCAGCGATTTGGAGTCGGATATACCCTGAGCTGTGAGTTTGTGTGTGTGTGGGCGGGGAGACAAGCACGCTCACCACTGTTGGAGACAGTGAGACGTGTGTGCAGCCTCTTTGGAAGGCAGTGGGGCTACAGTTGTTAATTTGTAATGTGCTTGCCTTTTGATCCAGCAATCCTAGCAATTTCTCTCCTAGTTACACCTGCAAACGTGGGCAAAGGCATTCATAAAAGAATGGTAATTGCACCATAATATGTTGAGAAAAGTATGACAAACACCTGAGCGTCCATTATTAGGGAACTGGATAAATTATATTGTAGCTACCAAAGAAAAACAACAGAAAACAGTGTATACGGTACGCTCCTCTGGATATGTTTAAAGGCTGTACACAAAGATTTGTGTGTGCAATGAGCTGGTCAGAATAATCGCTTTGGGAAAGAAACTGATTGTCTAGGACTCAGAGGTAAAGGAAAGACCTATCCCGCACTACACTTCAAAACTCTCTGAACTTTTTGCTATGTGCATGTATGAATTTTTTATTTTTTCTTTTTAGTCGGAGTTTCACTCTGTTGCCAGGCTGGAGTGTAGTGACATACTCACGGCCACTGCAGCCTTGACCTGCTGGGCTCAGGTGATCCTTCTGCCTTAGCCTTCCAAGTAGCTGGAACTACAGGCATGCGTTACCACACCCAGCTAAGTTTTTGATTTATTGTAGAGACGAGGGTCCACCAAATTGCCCAGGCTGGTCTCGAACTCCTGAGCTCAGGCAATCCTCTGACCTCGACCTCCCAAAGTGCTGGGATTACAGGCTTGAGCCACTGCATCCAGCTGATGAATTATTAAATAAATAAATATCTAAAGATACCCCTTAATAAAAGATAAACAAGAAAACAACAACCACAATTAGGGAACAAAACAAAACAAAACACAGACAACCCATCTGAAATTCACCATAGGAAAGCAGAGTAGTTTGCCTACCCAGACCCTCAATAAATATTAAAAACAAAATTTTGGTCAGGCAAGGTAGCTCATGCTTGTAATCCCAGCACTTTGGGAGATGGAGGTGGGAGAATTGCTTGAGCTCAGGAATTCAAGACCAACCTGGGCAACATAGTGAGAACTCGTCTCCACAAAAATATTTAACCAGGTGTGGTGGTAAGCACCTGCAGTCCTAGCTACTCAGGAGGCTGAGGCGGAGTAGTCATCTGAACTCAGGAGGTCAAGGCTGCCGTCAACCACGATCGTGCCACTGCACTCCAGTCTGGGTAACACAGTGAGACACTGGCTCCAAAAACCATTTTTTATTTAATCATCTTGTGAAGAAAACAGAGTAAATGCTTTCTGGCACTTGAGCAGAACAGATTTATATTTGTACAATATGTTTTGCTGTCAGTTTACTACTCTGCAAAGACAAAATGGCAAAACAGGCTGTGCTACATAGCTGGCATTTTCTGCATCGGAAAGTCCTTATGTTAATATCAAGGAAAGGAGCCCCTCTCTGGAACCAGCAAGCAATGCGCATCCTCCCCCTTGCTCTCTGGACTGCCCCCAAGAACCGGAAATGCCTTGTTCCAGGGCACCATGCTTACTTCATCCAGGGGAAACATAGTTTTGAGGGCATGTGCCCTACTGCTACCCCTGGGTGACTTTGACAGAGATGCTCTATTGCCTTACCCTCCAGAAGGAAGAAAGGGGCGGACGGTGGAAAGGGGAAGAGATCAGGGTTTGAATTCATCCTGGATGAATCTGCCTCTAGTAGCCGAATGGTTTTACACAAGTGATATAACATTGCTGAGCCTTACCCATCTAATCTGTGAAATGGGATTAATGACAAGAAACGGAATAAGGTGTGTGGAAGTGATCTGTGAACCTTCCTGGTCTCTATTCATACTCATTTAGAAGACCCTAGCACTTCTTGTCATTGTAAGGTAGAACATTCATACACCTCAGGTCTTGGTAGTGTTTTTTTGTTTTGTTTTGTTTTGTTTGAGTTGGAGTCTCACTCTGCTGCCCAGGCTAGAGTGCAGTGGCATGATTATGGCTCACCGAACCCTCAACCCCCTAGGATCAGGAAATCTCTCCACCTTAGACACCCAAGAAGCTGTGACTAGAGATGCATACCACCAAGCCCGGCTAATTTTTTTTTTTTTTTGGTAGAGATGAGGTCTTACTGTGTTGTCCAGGCTGTTCTCAGACTCCCGGGCTCAAGCAATTCACTTGCTTCCACCTCCCAAAGTGCTGTGATTACAGGCCTGAGCCACTGTGCCTTGCTGGCATTTTCTTAAAAGAAAAAAACAAAATTTAATTTTCTCTCTTTTTTTTTTTTGAGTTAGAGTCTCACTCTTGTCACCCAAGCTGGAGTGCAGTGGCACGCTCACGGCCACCGCAGCCTTGACCTGCTGGGCTTAGGCGATCTTTCTGCCTCAGCCTTCCAAGTAAACTGGAACTACAGACACACGCCACCACGCCCAGCTAATTTTTTTGTGTGTGTGGTTTACTGTAGAGAAGTGGTCTCACCGAGTTGCCCAGGCTGGTCTCAAATCCCCAGGCTCAGGCAGTCCTCTTGCCTTGGCTTCCCAAAGTGCTAGGATTACAGGTTGAGCCACCGCACCCAACCAAAAATTTGTTTTTCAATGATTAAATCCATACTGCCACCTAAGTTTCAAAAGCTCAGAACAAGCTGGGCTTGGTGGCTCAGCCTGTAATCCCAGTGCTTTGGAAGGCTGAAGTGAGTGGATTGCCTGAGCCCGCGGGTTCAAGACCTGCCTGGGCAACTTGGTGAGACCTCATCTCTACAATAAATCAAAAATTAGCTGAGCATGGTAGCACGCACTTGTAGTTCCAGCTACTTGAAAGGCTGAGGCGGAAGGATCGCCGGAGCTCAGCAGGTCGAGACTGCAGTGGCTGGGAGCGTGCCACTGCACTCCAGTCTGGGTGACAGAGTGAGACTCCAACTCAAAAAAAAAAAAAAAAAAGCTCAGAACAAAATTTCCCTTTATTTGCATTCATTGGGAAGTGCCACAATTCATTCAATTAAAAAGGCAAATCTTTGTGTCTGTGTGCCCTTCGGTTTTTCTTTGTTTTGAGTTAGCGTCTCACTCTTGCCTCCCAGGCTGGAGTGCAGTGGGACACTCATGGCCACCGAAGCCTTGACCTGTGCTCGGGTGCTTTTTTTTTTTTTTGAGGTGGGGTCTCACTCTGTTGCTGTCTGGAATACAGTGGCATGCTTGACCTGCTGGGCTCAGGTGATGCATCTGCCTCAGCCTTCCAAATAGCTGTAACTACAGGCATGCGCCATCATGCCCAGCTAATTTTTTTGATTTATTGTAGAAATGAGGTCTCACCAAGTTGCCCAGGCTGGTCCCAACTCCCTGGGCTCAGGCAATTCTCTTGCCTCCACCTCCCAAAGTGCTGGGATGACAGGCATGAGCCATCACGCCCGGCAAGACAAAACAAATAGAGCAGGTTTTGGGGCACAGTTGGCACAGCAACCAAGTGATGACATCAGAGACACAGGTTCTTTCCATCTTTCCAGTCTGCCATCCTTAGAACTGGCTTCACCCTCAGGCTGGTAGCAAGATGGTTGCTGCAGGTCCAGGGTTCCCTCTAAATACTGAAGCATCCCAAGGAAAGAAAGAAAGATCCCAACTTTCCCTAGTTCCATCTTAGGAGCAAGGACACTCTGCAGAAGGTGCTTAGTAGACATCTCACATCCTTAGTATCTGGAGTTGAGTGACGTGCACACTCTGAACGAATCATGGCAAAGAACATGGGCTTCCTTTGGACCAATCAGGCTCATCCCTGGAGTTCTGGGGTGGACTGGCTGTTGAGAAGCAGCCAATAGTGTCTGCTGCATTGTCAAGTTCAGGCTGACTTTAGGATGGTTTCCCATAATCCCTACCTCCCATACACCTTTGTGTAATTCCCTCCCCTTGAATGTGAATGAGACCTGTGTCTTCCTTCTAACCAAGATGCTATGACAAAGATGATGGTCTATAACTCCTGTGTTTCAGTTACATGATGTAAGTTGGCTTCTTCCTAGTGGACTCACCCTAAAACTTGTTGCTGGCTTGATGAGTTAGATAGCCATGTTGGAAAGTCCACAAGATGAGGAGAGGTTGCCTCTGTCAGCTGAGGGGACCCTCTAGTCCATAGCCAGCAGGAAGCTGGGACTTTCTGTCCTCCAACCACAAGAAAATGAATTCTGCCACCAGCCCAAGTGAGTTTGCTAGTGGACTCTTCCCATCAAGCCTTCAGATGAGAACATAGCCCTGTCGACACCTTGACTGCAGCCTTGAGAGACCTTCAACAGAGAACATCACTAAGTGGGACCTGGATTCCTTATCACCAGAAACTGAGAAAATACACATGTGTGCTGTTTTAAGCTGCTAAATTTGTGGCCATTTGTACACAGCAATAGAAAGTCAATATAATCAGTATCCTTCTTGTTTTAATGAGGTTGAAAATAATTTAATTTTCCTAACAGTTTGTTC
The DNA here is from genome assembly GCF_000164805.1 of Carlito syrichta. Classification (NCBI taxonomy): domain Eukaryota; kingdom Metazoa; phylum Chordata; class Mammalia; order Primates; family Tarsiidae; genus Carlito; species Carlito syrichta. The sequence goes on along the minus strand of NW_007260137.1, from coordinate 278,118 downwards.
CAATTAGGGAGAGAACAGCTTTGCCTGGAGAAATGTGTTGTAAAGAGCTTTGAGGGGGCCAGGCTTGGTGGCTCAGCCTGGAAGCCAAGTATTTTGGGAGGTTGAAGTGAGTTGATAGCCTGAGCCGGTGGGTTTGAGACCAGCCTGCGCAACTTGGCGAGACTTCGTTTCTACAATAGATAAAAAATTAGCCGGATGTGGTAGCACGTGCCTGTGGTTCTGGCTACTTGGGAGGCTGAGGCGGAAGGATCGCCAGAGCCCAGCAGGTCAACGCTGGGGTGGCCGTGAGCCTGCCACTGCACTCCAGCCTGGGTGACAGAGTGAGACGCCAACTCAAAAAAAAAAAAATTGCTTAGAGGGAATGAGATAGTCCTCTGGGCCTGGGTAGCAGCAGGTGCCGGATTCTCAGAGGACGCAAGAAGCTGCTCTGTGAAAAATGGAGAAAACCCAGACAGAATCTGAGATTCCAGGAACTTCGGGAACAGAGAAGAAGGAGGAAGAGAGTCCCTGGCGATGATGAGGGTATAGGGGTAGCCTTGGCTTGAGTTCCACCACACTCCAAACCTCCAATAAGTCCAATAAGTCCACAGAAGCCCATGGGTGGATCAACCCAAAGGGAGCTCAGTTTGAGTTCTGGGTTGACCAGGAACAGGACGAGGCAGAGCCTCTCTATGAGAGAACAATGCTCCCATGACCCCATCTTCTCGGTAGGGGTGGACTGGAGTGTATTTGTTTGCTGGGGCCACCCTAACCAAGTGCCACAAACTGGGCGGTCTAAACAACAAAATGTATTGTCCCACTGCTCTGAAAACTGGAAGTCTGAGATCAAGGTGTGGGCATCGTTGGTTCCTTCTGAGGGCCGGCTGTGAGAATATTCCAGGCCTCTCACCTACCTCCTGGTGGTTTGTTGGCTGGCAAACCTTGCCTTTCTTGGCTTACAGAAGCATCACCCCCACCTCTACCTTCATCTTCCCATGACATTCTCCCTGTGTGTGAGGGCAGGGGGTGGTCTCCCAATTTTCCTTTCTAATAGGATGACAGCCATATTGGACTACAGGCCCGTCCTAGGCTAACACGGCAGCGTCTTAACTAGTGACAACTGCAGCAACCTGTTCCCAAATAACAGCACATTCTGAGATTCTGGCGTCTGGGATGTCAGCATATTCATTTGTCTGGCCAGGGGGCAGGGGCACGATTCCACCCCTAACACAGAGGTTGGCAGATGTAAAAGGTAATTTTAGCTTCGTTTGAAAACATTGTTAGGCCCCCAGCTGATGTCATCGTATGAAGAAACTTCCCAGGGTTTGCCTGAATTTGCTCAAACATAACAGGATTCCTAGGAGCAGTCTTTTCCCAAAACATTCTGCAGTGCCATTCTGAGAGCAGCTTCTGTTGCTGTTCCCTGGCCCCGCAATGCCATTATTTCAATGCCATTATTTAACTACGATTTGCATCTCCTCTATACAGTGGCAAGGAGAAAGCACTTGAACTTTGCTCCTTGAAGTAGGGGGAAAGAATCTTGCCGATGAGGTCAGGGCTGAAGAGGCCAGCTTCCCTGGAGTCAGAGCTGGATGCTCTGACACTTCCCGGGTGCCACCGTCAAATGGTGCAGTTTAGGGCCCCACTGCCAGAGATGAGTCACCTGTGGGTGTTTCCTGTTCCCCTCCTATCTGGAGACCCAGTCACCAGGCCAGCAGGTTAATTGGCTGCAATTAATTATCTACATGTTCTGTTAAAAAGCACTCTTCTTTAAGCTCTCTAATTGACTTATTTTCTTCTGTGGCAACACACACTAAAAAGTGACATTTCAATAGGCGAGAAAGGCAGGGCTGGTTAGATTATCAATGATTCAACTCAGAGTACTGATAGCTCAGAACTCTGAGTTGAATCATTGATAATCTCCCTGTGTGTCTTTGGAGGGAGAAAATGCACTCATTCTTGTCTCTATGAAAGAGCGTTTCTAGCCGGGCTCGGTGGCTCAGCCTGTAATCCCGCGCCTTTGGGAGGCTGAGGTGAGTGGATTGCCTGAGCCCACGGGTTCGAGACCCACCTGGGCAGTGAGACCTCATCTCTACAATAAATCAAAAAATCAGCCAGGCGTGGTAGCGCATGCCTGTAATTCTGGCTACATGGAAGGCTGAGGTGGAAGGAGCGCCGGAGCCCAGCAGGTTGAGGCTGCGGTGGCCGGGAGCTGCCACTGCACTTCAGTCTGGGCGAGAGTGAGACTCCAACTCAAAAAAAAAAAGAAAAGCGTTTCTACGTAGATTGATTTTTCCTTTCCTCCTTTTCTCCCTTTCTTTGTCTTTCCTTCCTCCTTTCCCTTCCACTTAGTGTGTGCCAGGCACTGGAGTCACAGAACGTTAGAGCTATCATGATCTTAGAAGCTATTTGACTGGGCATGGTGGCTCACACCTGTAATCCCAGCACTTTGGGAGGCCAAGGCAGGAGAATCGCTTAAGTCCAGAAGTTTGAGACCAGCCTAGGCAACATAGTGAGGACCTGTCTCTATGAAATTTTTTTAAACAATTAGGTGGGCATGGTGGAGCATGTCTGTAGTCCCAACTACCCAGGAGGTTGAGGTGGAAGAATCACCTGAGCCCAGGAGGTCGAGGCTGTGGTGAGCCATGATCGTGCCACTGCACTCCAATCTGGGTGATAGAGTGAGACCCTGACTCAAAAAAAGAAAAAAAGTTAATAAGGTTTCCAGATAGGGAAATTGAGTCTCAGAGAAATAAAGCAACCAGTCCAAAGACACACAGCTTTGTGAACACCGAAGCCGGCTGAATTCCAGGCCTTGGGGATACTTCATGACTGTATTCTGCCATCCTGAATATTTTGGGAAAAGATACTCCACATTGGCTTTTGCTATGAAGAAGAGCTAACGAAGTTATCCTCTGCTCACTACCACCCCCTTCTGCTGGGCCCCAAGATCATGATCTGGTCAGTAGATTGGCTTCTGAGTCAGCTTTTGAAGACCCTAGTTTTGTGTGTTTGTTTACTGTTTGTTTCTCTATTGAAACCAAGTTGTTTTTATTTATTTATTTTTGAGTTAGATTCTCACTCTGTCACCCAGGCTGGAGTGCAGTGGCAAGCTGACAGGCACCACAGCCTCAACCTGCTGGGCTCAGGCGATCCTTCCGCCTCAACCTTCCAGGTAGCTGGAACCACAGGCATGTGCCACCATGCCCAGCTGATTTTTTGATTTATTGTAGAGATGAGGTCTCGCTGCCCAGGCGGGTCACGAACCCACGGGCTCAGGCAATCCACTCACCTCAGCCTCCCAAAGGCGCGGGATTACAGGCTGAGCCACCGAGCCCAGCTCAAGATGTTTTTCTAAAGGACATCAACTTTTGCAGTCTGCCGGGTGTGAACCTAGAATAAAGGCAGAGAAAGTGCCAGTGGTAAGAAGATTTGTGACACAACAACCAAACAACCAAACAAACAGAGCAACAGCAACAAAATCACCAAGTTCTTTGTCCAAAGCTGGGGGATTTGAGCTCTTGATTTCAGATTCTCTGGAAAAGTGACCCCAACTTTGAATCTGGAGGAAAGCCACTCAAAGTCAGCCGCCAAAATCACATGACAGACAACTTTGCCAAAACTTGCCATCCCATGACACTGAGCCGTAATCCCCGGAGCCACGAGTCCCCGGCCTGCCACAAAAGACAGGCTTCGCGGAGACGATCTGGGATCCCAACACATACCAGGCTCTGTGCTTCATCTGGCCGTGGCCTCGAATGGGTTCGCCTGTCACAGGTCAGGGCGAATGTGGTTCCCCTCCCCTGGCTGGCTTCCCAGCAGAATTCCCTTCTGGGTCTCAGCTGGAGAGGAACACTGGTGGCAACCGTGTTCTTATGCAATCGCTCTGGAGTCTGTCCCAGGCTGGGCTTCCAGTTCTGCCTCTGCTGATCGAGCTCCCATCACTTACCCTCCCCACCCTTTGGCGTCCCCACCTGCTACATGGTGTCATGACTGTGCCTGGCTGGCTGGGAGGGTGAATGGAATGAGGTATTGAGAAGGCTTAGTCCAATGCCTGCAAGCTGGGGGTGCTGGGGTGGGGGTTGGGGCGTGGGGGCGGATGATGATTCCTTCCCTCCTCAGGGCCCAGAGAGAGAGCAACGAACATGTAGGCTCACAGCTGTGATCCGGCACTGCTGATTCTCCCTTCCGCCAGGGTCCCCTCAAGTTTTCATGTAGCTAAGATGTCTACCAGGGAGCTTGCTAAAAATGCAGTTTTCCTGACTCCCACCTCAGAGGATCTGATCTGGCAGATCTGGGTCAGGGCCCAGGCAATTCTGTATGTTCACCAGCAAGCCCATGTAATACCAAGGGACTCACAGGACACACTTGGAGACACCTCTGTGTATAGTCATCGGGTGACTGTGAGAGGGTCATGTCACAACTGTCTGCTCTATCGTTGTCCTCCTAGGGGAGTGTGTGACACATGGCAAGATCTTGTGGGCCACCTCTCTCTTTTTTTATTTTTTGAGTCGGAGTCTTACTCTGTCACCCAGGCTGGAGTGCAGTGGCATGCTCATGGCCACCCCAGTGTCGACCTGCTGGGCTCCAACGATCCTTCCACCTCAGCCTTCCAAGTAGCTGAAACTATACGTGCATACTACCATACCTGGCTAATTTTTTATTTATTGTAGAGACGAGGTCTCGCCAAGTTGCCCAGGCTGGTCTAGAAGCTGCGGGTTCAGGTAATCCACTCGCCTTGTCCTCCCAAAGTACTGAGATTACAGGCTGAGCCACCAAGCCCAGCCTGTTTTGGTTTTTGAGTCAGAATCTCACTCTGTCGCCTAAGTCTAAGTGCAGTGGCACACCCATGGCTACGGCAGCCTCCTCGACCTGCTGGACTCAGGTGATCCTTCTGCCTCAGCCTTCTAAGTAGCTGTAACTACAGGCATGTGCCACCACGTCTGGCTAATTTTTTGATTTACTGTAGAGACAAGGTCTCGGCATGTTGCCCAGGCTGGTCTTGAACCCCTGGGCTCAGGTAATCCTCTCGCTTCCGCCTCCCAAAGTGCTGGAATGACAGGTGTGGGCCACCGCATCCAGCTTGGGCCACCTCTCTTAAGTTAAAATGTCAAGTTTGGAGGCCCCAAGCTCAAATGGACATGTGGGACACAACGAGGGACTGCCAACAACGGGGTCGAGGAACTGAGGTTTTTGCAAAGTTGGCAGCTCTACCCACCACTGCCATCCTGGACAACAGGACTAGCAGTACAAGATTCTCCATTTTTTGGAAAATAATTTTTTTAATTTATTTATTTTTGAGTTGGAGTCTCACTCTGTGTGTCGTCCAGGCTAGAGTGCAGTGGCACGCTCAAGACACCGTAGCCTCAACCTGCGGGGCTTAGGCGATTCTTCTACCTCAGCCTTCCAAGTAGCTGGAAGTACAGATACATGCCACCATGTCTGGCTAATTTTTGTGATTTATCATAGAAACAAGGTCTTGCCAAGTTGTCCAGGCTGGTCTCGAACCTCCAGGCTCAGGCAATCCTCTCACCTCGGTCACCCAAAGTGCTGGGATTACAGGTTGAGCCACCGTGCCTGGCCCAAAAGGCTTTTAAAAAGTCAAAATGAGTGTCAAATCCCTTAATATCTAACAGTTGGAGATAATTGATAACAAATATATATATATTTATATTGCAAAGTTGGCAGCTCTACCCACTGCTGCCATCCTGAACGGTGAACAGCAGGACTAGCATTGGAAGATTCTCCATTTTTTGCAAAAGAATTTTATTTATTTATTTGCTATTTTTGAGTTGGAGTCTCACTCTGTCGCCCAGGCTGGAGTGCAGTGGCACGCTCACGGCCACCACAGCCTCAACCTCAAAATATATATGTATTTTGAGTTGAGTGTCTTACTCTGTTGCTCAGGCTGGAGTATGGTGATATGATCATGGCCCACCACAGCCTTGATCTCCTGAGCTCAGGAGATCCTTCTGCCTCAGCCTCCCGAGTAGTTGGGACTCTAGGTGTGTACCACCACACTCGGATATACATTTTTTATTTTTTGGTAGAGATGAGGACAACATATGTGTTTAACTCATGTGGCCCAAACAAAAATGCGTCTGTGGGCCTGAAGTGACCCATGGGATGGCAGCTGAGCCTCTTGGGGCTGACCTCGCCTTCTCATTTGACAAATAAAGAAACAGGGACTGAGAAGAGATGGGAGTCACTGAAGGCCACACAGCGGGTGGCAGGGGGACATCTTGGCGCCAAGCTTGGACTCTGCTGTGCTCTGTAGAGATCAGTGCCCTTCCCAAGGTGCAGGGAAGGGTGCTGGCAACCTCGGCTCCAGAAGCATCCACAAGGCTTCCTCCCAGGAGGTCTCCGGGCTCTCTGAGCTGGCCTCCCCAGCCCTGCCCCATCACCAGCGGGGAGACCAGGAAGGCCTCCGGGAAGAAGCTGAGCCCAGAACAAGACTTTTTCATCCGCCCGCTGCCACCTTCTGCTTTGATGCCTTGATGTTCAGTCTGGGAACCCGTGTGGCCCCGGCACCAGGCTGCCGGTTCCTGCAGCCTCCTCACACCAGAAAGGCTCCTGGCAGGGTTTTCCCAGGACTTCAAAGGCAGAAATTTGCTCTGGAATAACTTGGTGAAGGCACCTTACCGGTGTGAACAGCAGCGGGCGAATGTGGAGATCAAAGCCGGGGGGCGCTCCTTGGTTGCAGGGAAAACAATGGCCTCTGCTGAGCAGAGGACAGCCCTGGGTCCTTGGGACCCTGTAGAGCCACCGTGGTCATTCCATGCATCTCAAATCTGTTCCCCTCTTGGTGTTACCAGAAACCCCGATCCGATTGGCAGGAATCATGCTGGCTCTTTTTTACCCTGTCTTCAGAGCCCGTGGCCTTCTCTTTGGTTTACTTGGGCCTCCAGCTCTGTGTCATAGGAGGAATAGCCACTCAGTAGCCAGCCAAGCGCCGATAAATCTCCTCCTCTTGGAACGCACCAGGCAGTGCCCCAAGGGGAGGTGGTCAGTGGGCTGATCTGCTAATGATTTATTATTGCCCGGTCCTCAGGCCTGGTACCCATGGCATCAGCTGCAGCCGGACTGGTGGGAGGAGCCTCCCAGTGGGCACCAGGGAACAAGAGGTAGGAAATCTCCCAGCGCCAGCCACTGTCACAGCCGCTGACCCCGCTGTCCAGCTAAGGCTGCTTTTGTTTGTTTGTTTTGTTTTTCACAGTGGGCACAGGCCCTGGAGCAGGAGCGAGCCCTAATGACCAGCAAAGGGTGGCCTGTTGAGTGACACATTGGCGCTTGGCTCTGGGGCTTGCTCGGTGCTGTCAAAATTATCTGGAGGCTCAGAGTTAACCCAGTAACTGCCCTGCCCCAGCTCACCAATCGGTTACCACTATGTTTTAAACACGAATGAATGAATTGTTTACAAAAGCAGTACGTGTCCATGGTAAAAATTTCTAACAGGCGTAAGATGAAAAGTAAGTTTCTCCCCTTTTCCAGTCCTACCCCTAATAAGAAGTCAAAAGTTTTCTATTCAAGAAAATATCCTGGTCTGGGCACGGTGGCTCAGACCTGTAATCCCAGCACTTTGAGAGGCTGAGGCAGGAGAATTGCCTGAGTCCAGGGGTTCGAGACCAGTCCAGGCAACTTGGTGAGACCTTGTCTCTACAATAAATCAAAAAATTAGCCAAGTGTGGTGGCATGCATCTGTAGTTCCAACTACTTGGAAGACTGAGGTGGAGGATCATCTGAGCCCAGCAAGTCGAGGCTGCGGTGGTTGTGAGCCTGCCACTGCACTCTAGCCTGGGCGACAGAGTGAGACTCTGACTCAAAAAAAAAAAAAAAAGAAGAAGAAGAAGAAAATGTGTATCCTTGCAAATGTTCTTCAAAAATGAGCGTTTATCACAGATCCTTTTCTCCAACTCTATTTCTCTTGAATATGTCTTTTTGCCACGATGAGATACATTTCTTTTTTTGAGTAGGAGTTTCACTCTGTTGCATAGGCTGGAGTGCCGTGGCACACTCACAGCCACTGCAGCCTCGACCTACTGGGCTCCAGGGATCCTTCCGCCTCAGCCTTCCAAGTAGCTGGAACCTTAGGCGCATACCACCATGCCCAGCTAATTTTTTGATTTACTGTAGAGATGAGGTCTTGCCATGTTGCTTGGGCTGGTCTCCAACCTCTGAACTCAGGAAATCCTCTCACCTTTGCCTTCCAAAGTGCTGGAATTACAGGCATGAGCCACCACGCTCAGCTGATGAGATACATTTTAAGCGCCTCTACGAACTCTCTTGTGATTTATTTGTCAGGTCCCTGTGGATGATATTTTTGGTCACTTCTAGTTTTTCACTTTTGTAATCAAGTGACAACGAGCATTTGTAGACACTACACAGTGCGTTTCTTATTTGATCATGTCTCTGGATGTCTTTAAAACTTTTACTAAACACATACAAACTTTTCTCAATAATGCTTTGAGGGATAGAGGAAGGCACCCAGTTTACAGATGAGAAAATAAAGTTCAGACAATTAAAGTAACTTGTCCTGGGTCACATATCCATAGTTAAGAACATCCATTCAAGTTGGGCATGGTAGCTCCTGCCTGTCATCCCAGCATTTTGGGAGTCAGAGGGGAGAGGATTGCCTGAGTCCAGGAATTCAAGACCAGCCTGGTCAACTTTGCAAGACCTTGTCTCTACAATACATGAAAAAATCAGCTGGGCATGTGTGGTTCCAGCTACTTGGAAGGCTGAGGCAGAAGAATAGCTGGGTGACAAATTCCAACTCAAAAAAAAAAAAAAATTATAGAGAGAGAGACTATTTTTTTTTTTTGAGTTGAAGTCTCATTCTGTCACTCAGACTGGAGTGCAGTGACCGCTCCCGGCCACCGCAGTCTCAACCTGCTGGGCTTCAGCGATCCTTCTGCCTCAGCCTTCCAAGTAGCTGGAACTACAGGTGCGCGCTACCATGCCTGGCTCATTTTGATTTGTTGTAGAGATGAGGTCTCACCAAGTTGCCCAGGCGGGTCTCGAGCCCGCAGGCTCAGGCAATCCACTCATCTCAGTTTCCCAAAGCTCGGGATTATAGGCTGAGCCACCGAGCCCGGCTGACACAAAGATGCTTAACAAAATAATTGAAAACTGAATTCAACAATGTATAAAAATAATAATATATCACAACTAAGTAGGATTTATCTCCTAGAATGAACCCCAAGTTTAATATTTGGGAACCAGTATTAATGTAATACAAAAAAGTAATAGGATAAAGGTAAAAATGATGGTTGCAGCAGATTCTAGAAAAGCATTTGCAAAATAGTCCATCAATTCAGAATAAAAGCTTACAGCAAACCAAGAATAATAGTGAACATCCTCAATCTGCTCAAGATCATCTGCAAAAAAATGTAGCTAACATCAATCTTAATGATGAAGGATTGAATTGTTTCCCTTAAGATGCAGTACAAGACAAGGATACCTAACTTCACGACTTCAGTTCAACCTTATCCTGGAGAATACAGTCAGTGCAATAAGGCAAGAAAAAGAAATAAAAGCCATAATATTTGGAAAGAAAATAAAAACTCCTGCTTGCAAGTACTATGATAATTTATACAGAAAATCCAAGAGAATCTAAAAACTAACTATTTGAACTAATTTAGCAGTGCTGCAGAAGATCAGGTTAATATACAAAGAGTAATGCATCCTTATATACTAATATCTGACTATTGATAAAATTAAAGAAATAATCCTGTGTCTGCTAGCACCCAAAATATTAAGTACCTGAGAAAAATTCTAACATAAGAAATGCAAGACTTCTATATTGAAAATTACTAAGTACTGCTGAGAGAAATCAAGAAGGAAATAAATATATGGGAAATATATCATGGTCATGATTTGGAAGACTCAGTGTTATTAAGATGGCATTTTTCCCCCAGTTGAGCTCCAGATTCAATGAAATTTCAGTAGATATTCTAGACAGTTTCCTAGTGGAAACTGACCAATGGATTCTAATAATCTTGTGGAAATGCAAAGGATGCAGAATAACAAAAACAATTGTGATAAAGAAAAAGAGTTGGCTAACCCATCCCACCTGCTTTCAAGACCATCAAGATACAGTAATTAAGATAGTTTGGTACGAGTGAAAATATAAACATATAGCTCAGTGGAACAGATTAGCGTGTCCATAAATAGACCCACATGTATTTGGTCAATTGTTTTGACACAGGAGCCAAGGCAATTCTGCAAGAAAAGAAAAATCTTTTCAACAAATGTTGTTGGATATTCATGCAAAAAAAAAATGAATATTAACACTTAACCCACAACAAACACAGAAATCAACTAAAATGGATTGTAGACTCAAGTGCAAAGCTTAAAATCATAAAACTTCTAAAAGAAACCACAAGGGAACATTTTTGCAGCCTATTTTAAAAATAGAACACAGCAAGCACAAAGAGAAAAATATTGAAATAGACAGACTAAAATAAGATCCTCTTGTTTTTATAGACATCATTAAGAAAGTGAAAAGGCAAGTCATATAACGGGAGGAAGGGCTTGCAACATATATGTCAGAAAAAGGATTTGTATTCAGAATATAAAGAACTCTGACAACTCAAGAATAAGGAGACACACAGCCGAATAAGAAAGTGGGCAAAGCTTTTTAACAGATACTTCTCAAAGGAAGGTATGAGAATGACTCATAAGCACATGAAAAGATGGTCAGCACCATTAGTCATCAGGATAATGCAAATTAAATGACATTAAGATACCACTCACTAGAATGGCTAAAATCCACGGTGTCCTGGTAAATGATTGACAACTAAATCTAGGTGGGATGTAGTGGAGGGAGTCTGATTAGTAGTGTTTGCCAATTACTATGGTGTAAATATTCCCACCACGGTCTATTTCAAGCTACCCACAAGATACTACTGAACCCAGAATTAGAACGGGGTACATACCGTTGACTCCCTCAAAGCTGGGGCTGGTTGGCTCCAGCACACCACTGGCTAAAATGTTAAAAATTGTACCACGTATTGACGAAGACGTGGGCAAACAGAACCCTCCTGCCCTGCTGTTAGGGATGTGACACTACTTGACAACAATGGCTTTGCAGGTTCTCAAAAAGTTAAACATCACCTGCCATTCAGCTTAGCCATTCAACTCTTATGTGTACCCAGGTACACGGTTGTTCATAGCAGCTCTATGTGTAATAGCCACAAATTGGAAACAACCCAGATGTCCATCAGCAGACAACTGATATAGTGGCATGTTTACACATTGGAATATTAATGAGCAATAAAAAGGAGCGAACTGTTGACATATGGACTGGATGAGTCTCAAGATCATTATGCTGAGTGCAAGAAACCAGACAAGAGAAAGTACACGTGAGAAATGATTCAGTCCATCAACTTCTTATTTTTATTTATTTATTTAATTTTGAGTTGGAGTCACACTCTGTCACCCAGGTTGGAGTGCAGTAGCATGGCACACTCACGGCCACCACTGTAGCCTCGACCTGCTGGCTTCAGGTGATCCTTCTGCCTCAGCCTTCAAAGCAGCTGGAACTACAGGCATGTGCCACCACACCCGGCTAATTTTTTGATTTTTATTGTAGAGATGAGATCTTGACAAGTTGCCCAGGCTGGTCTTGAACCCGTGACCTCTGGCAGTCTTCTCAACTTGACCTCCCAAAGTGCTGGGATTATAGGCATGAGCCACGGCGCCCAGTCATCAACTTTTTATTTATTTGTTTGTTTTTTATTTTATTTTATTTTTTTGAGTTGGAGTCTCACTCTGTCGCCCAGACTGGAGTGCAGTGACACGCTCCTGGCCACTGCAGCCTCGACCTGCTGGGCTCTGGGGATCCTTCCACCTCAGCCTTCCTAGTAGCTGGAACTACAGGCACGTACCACCATGCCTGGCTAATATTTTGACTTACTGTAGAGATGAGGTCTCACCAAATTGCCCTGATCTTGAACCTATGAGCTCAGGCAATGCTCTCACCTCATCCTCCCAAAGTGCTGGGATTATAGACGTGAGCCACTGACCTGGTTTATGTATGTGTTAAATGCTTACTACCTGTTAAATGCTCACTAGCTGTCTCTCCCCTACTGGAAGATAAGCTGTTCCCTCTCTGCTATCATTCTTAGCACTTAAATCCTTAGGTACAAACTGGTCAACAGAAGCCCTAGAAATCTACTTCTAAAACTAATAAAGATTATTCTGCATGAACAGTCAAGAAGCTTCAAATTCCATGCGTGTCTTAGCTGTCTGATGCTAACGGCAGAGTCCAAAACCAGTGGGGCAGCTTAAGTGGTAAAGAACTTGACCCATGGAACTAGCCTTTCCAGGGTCTTTTCTGGCCTTTATTACTTTTTAATTGTAGACCCGGACAGATCCTTCTCTCTGAGCCCCACTTTTATCCTCCTGTCCCTAGTCGCCAGATTGTGATAAGGACTGACACGATATACATAAAGTGCTTAGCACAGTGCCTGAAACATGATAGATGGCCAGTAAATAGTAGCTGTCATTATATTATTTTCTTGCCTAATCTTCCCAGCAGCTCTGTGAGGTATCTTCATTTATAGACAAGGAAGCTGGAGTTGAGGGTGGTTAAGTCAATACCCAAGGCCACGCAGCTAGAGGGTGAGGAAATGCAAGCAGGAACTAACAGAGAGACTTTACTGGTTGTAGTGGACGAGATGGGCTGGGGTCTGGGAGGAGAGCAGATGAAATAGCCCTTTTCACCCAGCTTGTCTGTGTGACTCCCTTGTACCTGTTTAGACAGGGGCAGTCGCTGCCCATTGTATGAGTGACAGCATTTTAACTGCCAGGGACTCATAGACCAACTGAAGCTAGACTGAGAAGGACAACAAAGTAGTGGTTAAGATCATGAACTTGAGTTTTTTCTTTTTTTTTTTTAAGATGGCGTCTCACTCTGTTGCCCAGGCTGGAGTGCAGTGGCGCGTTCACGGCCACCATAGCCTCGACCTGCTGGGCTCAGGTGATCCTTCCACCTCAATCTTCCAAGTAGCTAGAATTACAGATGCAAGTGCGACGCTACCACGCCTGGCTAATTTTTTGATTTATTGTAGAGATGAAGTCTCACCAAGTTGCCTAGGCTGGTCTTGAACCCGCGAGCTCAGGCAATCCTCTCACCTCGGCCTCTCAAAGTGCTGGGGTTATAGGCATGAACCACTGCGCCCAGCCCGGAACTTGAGTTTGATCTGGGTTTGCATTCTGCATGGAAGATCTTGGGTAAGTTACCTAACCTCTCTGGGTCTTAGTCCTCTTATCTAAAACTTTAGGGTTTCTGCCCTGGCTGTTCCCTCTGCCTACAATGCTGTTCCCCTGATACCCACATGGTTAACCTCCCTTCTTTACATAAATCACTGAGGTCTACTCTGACCGCTTTACTTAAAAATGAAACTCACCCTTCACACTCTATCCCCTTTTTATTGCTGTATTTTTTCCATAATATTTGTAACCATCTAACGCTACATCATTTACTTACTTATTATTGGTATTATTTATTCTTCCCCACCTCACCAGAATGTCCCCCGGAGCAGGGATTATTGGTAAGGGAACAGAAATTAGTGTACATCTAGTGCAGAGCAAAATTTCTGTACATAGTAGCTCAATAACGGTGCAATATTGTTTCTGTAAACAAACCACACCATGGGCTGTTTGTAAGGCATGTTCAAAACAAGCAGCATATAATACTGAGTGATCTTTCAGAGAAACAAAGAACTGAGTATCACATGTTCTCACTCATAAGTGGACCTTGAACAACTATCGCAATACTATAAGAAAAGGACTGATAGTAGTGGGAAACTGCGGAGGGGTGGGCGGGGGGAGGTGGGATTGGCAGTAATGGGAAACTGCCAGGGGAAGTGGGGGCACACCTCATCAACAAGGGTACCTGCACAATGAATGTCTGTATACTTAACCCTGAATTGTACCCCACAATTTTAAAATAAAAAATTTAAAGGTAAAAAACAAAAAAACAAAACACACACACACACACAAATAAGCAGTGCAGTGCAGTGGCACGCTCACAGCCAATGCAGCCTTGACCTGCTGGGCTCAGGTGATCCTTCCGCCTCAACCTTCCAAGTAGCTGGAACTACAGATAATAAGTCAGTCTGACGTTCAGGACCCTCTGGACTTTGCAATTTTAATGTCAAATTTCTACCATGTTTAGTTCTAACCTGAGACCAAAAAGCATGTCTAGGACTTTCCCACTCTGTCCCTTAGACCCTGCTCGTCTATAGGAGGTCAGGGATCCAGAAGCATTGTAGAAATGCAGAAGTTTGGACTCCACCCCAGATTAACTGGGTCAGAATAAGCTTCCTTACAAGATCCTGGGGCGACGTGTGCACACTCAAGTTGGAGGCATGCTGGCTTAGATCACTTCCTTCTCTGCTGGAATCTCTTTTCCAGCTCCCCAAACTCCCATCCATCTGTTCCTCCCCCAGTTTCTTCTTTCCTTGCAAGTATCATCTCCACAAGCGCTTGCTGGCTTTTCCAAGTCCCTCTCAGTTCCTTGCTTCTGCTGCTGAGGATATGCTCTGCATTCCCGGATGGACATATCTTATCTCCCTGGACTCCTCTTCATTTAAAGGTAAGCTTTTTGAGGGCAGGGTGTTATCCTATGTGTCTTCAGATCCGATTGCCTCCTCTTGCCTTAATTTACTGAGGATCTGTTTTAGGAGCAAAGGAATCTTTTTTGTCGGTGTCTCCTTTGTTTATTCTGAGGAGCAAAGACATTTAACACAGCCCTGCTTCCCTGGGCTCTTAGGTTTTCAGCTGTGCTTTTCCCAAGGGCAGGACTATTCTGACTTAAATTTCCACGGCCTTATACAGGGCCAGGTACTCCAACCCACTTTTCTATTCTCGCCAGTCTCCAGATGAAGTGCCGGCCAGGGAAATAAATACGATTGAGACAAAATTCTTGTAAACAAGTTCACGGTGTTGTAGGAGGGACGACCTTTCCGCCACCCCACGTGGTCCCCTAACAAGGGACCTCCAAATCAGTGGAAAGCAATCTAAATGTCCACCCAGAGTAATAAAAAAAATTATGGCACAACCATACTATAAAACTTTGTGTGGCAGTTTTTAAGAGAATGAGATAAACATGGAGTTTCTGCCAGGGAAAGATCTCTAGGGTATGGTGAGTATACAAAAAATAGCTTGCAAAATATGTGTCATTTGACATCCATTATACTTTATGTTTTGATTTGGACTCTCACTCTGTTGTCCAGACTGGAGTGCAGTGGTATGATCACGGCTCACTAACGCCTCTCGGGCTCAGGCGATCCTTCCACCTCAGCTTCCCCACCCAGTTGATGGGACTACAGGCACATGTCATCATGCCTGGCTGATTTTTTGCTTTATTGGAGAGACAAGGTCTCACTATGTTGCCCAGTCTGATCGCGAACTCCTGGGCTCAAGCAATCCTCCCGCCTCAGCCTCCCAAAGTGCTGGGATTACAGATATGAGCTGCCATGCCTGGATTGATATCAATTATAATTTAAATATACACATATTTACATCTACTGTATACAGAAAAGATTGAAAGGATACACAACTACTTAATGACAGTGATCAAAGGAGACTTTCATTATTTGTGCAATTATGAAATTTATAATAATTTTAAAACATCACAATATTAAATTAATTCAAGTTTACACAATAAAATGAGACAAGGATGATTAATACTGTCAGAAAGGGGGCGGTGGGGTTTTGAGAGAGGGAAGGGGCTTTGGAAGCTCCCTCAGGCAGCTATGAACTTTTCCAATTTACAGATGGCTTGACTGAGGCTAGCAGAGGCTGAGTGACTTGCTTGGAGTTCCGTCATCACTAGACAGGGCAGGGTGGCTCTGCACTGTGTGTGGAGGGGTCCTTGAGTCGGGGTGAGACAGGAGAGTGTCTCTTCACCCCTTCCTGGTCGGGTGTGGCTGTCTCTGTTCGTCCCAGTGTGCCTGGATCTGATCTGCCTTAATCCTTTTGAAGAGTGAATTCTAGCCTGGCATGGTGGTTTACGCCTGTCATCCCAGCAGTTTGGGAGGTGGAGGCAAGAGGATTGCCTGAGCTCAGAGGTTTGAGACCAGCCTGAGCAACATGGCGAGACCTCGTCTCTACAATAAATTAAAAAATTAGTCGGTTTTGGTGGCTCAACCTGAAATCCCGCGCTTTGGGAGGCCGAGGTGAGTGAATTGCCTGAGACTACGGGTTTGAGACCCACCCGGGCAATTTGGCGAGACCTCATCTCTACAATAAATCAAAAAAATTAGCCGGGTGTGGTAGCACGC
Organism: Carlito syrichta; assembly: GCF_000164805.1. Classification (NCBI taxonomy): domain Eukaryota; kingdom Metazoa; phylum Chordata; class Mammalia; order Primates; family Tarsiidae; genus Carlito; species Carlito syrichta. The sequence continues at coordinate 261,847 of NW_007260137.1, read as the reverse complement.
ATCTGTAGTTCCAGCTACTTGGAAGGCTGAGGTGGAAGGATCGCCGGAGCCCAGCCGGTTGAGGCTGCGGTGGCTGGAAGCGTGCCACTGCACTCCAGTCTGGGTGACAGAGTGAGACTCCAACTCAAAAAAAAAAAAAAAAAAAAATTAGCAGGGCATGGTGGCACATGCCTGTGGTTTCAGTTACTTGGAAAGCTGAGGCGGAAGGATCACCTGCATGAGGCTCTAACTCAAAAAAGAAAAAAGAAAAGAAAAGTGAATTCTCTTGTCACCTGTTCCAAGACTCCCTTCCCTGAGCTCGTGGAGACACAGCAGATCCCCCTGCCCGAGGACAGCTGCTTACCGGCCCCTTGCCCCTTTTTATCTGCTTCCTACAGACTTTGACCTTTGGCCCCCATGTCTGCTGAGACTAATAAAGGAGCTCTAGAAACGGCCCCACCCCATATGATAAACGGTAGCCTAGAGATGTAGATTACTAGCTCCTTCTTCCAAGGTCTCAGCTTTGCCATAAAACCCAACCCCATCACCATACATATAGGAAAGACCAGTGTCATCAGCACAGATCTGAGAAGGTGCCACCTGTGGGGACTTGGGGTTTTGCATGTTTTGGGACCCTCACAGATTCCAAGGAAAGTGCAAAGAATGAAATCATTAGGAAGGTGAGCAGAGCATGTAAAATTAAACATTAACGACGGCATCAACAGTTGATTTTGGAAGTGTGGATAAACTCATTTTAAAAGGAAGTAAAGCTGAAAATTGCTTCCTGGGCAATAAACATCTAGAAGTGATCAAGCTAGAACAGGACAATGCACGTAGGCACACCTTGCCGAGTGCTTAGTGCGCAGTGAATGTCGGGGAACAGGGCTTGAAATAAAGTATGGCCCTGAATGGTGTCCCCTATACATGCGGAAACTCATTGAAAGGCATGGAACAGAGAAGGTTTTAGCCCTTCTCAAAACAAGGGCATCTAGTCCTGGCAGAAATGATGAAACAGCAGAATGTCATAAAAGGCTGAACACGTAAATCGACTGCGCGTTGCCCGTTTACTGCCAAGAATGAGCACAGGAGACACAGCAGAACCAGATTTGGAAGCGGCATCTCTAATTTTGTTTGGCCAAATTTGCCGAGCATAACAGGTTTAAGCCCTTATGGGTGTTCCCAAGTAATTACACTTAATCGTTTGTGCAAATCAGAGGATCTATCAGCTACAAGCCCAATTAATTAAATGCAGACATACAAGTCAGATTGGGACAGAAGAAGGAGGGCTGGGCTCATTTCAAAATGAAGCCTGTGTTATTTTACTTTATTTTGAAAAGCCACAGGGAGAGCACACCTAATAGCAGTAGCTCGTAGGGAACTTTCCATCAGGTTGTGGCAGGCACTGCCTGCAGTACGAGGATTTCCCGGGAGTCTCTGGGAGCCCTGAGAGTCACAGTGCTGGGGAGGGGGAGAGAAGAGAAGAGTCTTTGCCGCAGGAGCAGGGAGGGTCCACTTCACCACTACGTGGAGGGGAGGGAAGGCTGGTGGGGAATTGGCCCAGGTGATTGAAAATCAAGTGAGCTGGGTGCTGTGGCTCACGCCTGTAATCCCAGCACTTTGGGAGGGGGAGGCGAGAGGATTACCTGAGCTCAGGGGTTCGAGACCAGCCTGAGCAACGTGGTGAGACCTCATCTCCACAATAAATGAAAAAAGTAGCCAGGTGTGGTGGCACATGCCTGTGGTTCCAGCTGCTTGGAAGGCTGAGGCGGGGGGATCGCCTGAACCTAGCAGGTCAAGGCTGCGGTGACTGTGATCGTGCCTCTGCACTCCAGCCTGGACATCAGAGTGAGACTCCAACTCAAAAAAAAAGAAAAGAAAAGAAAATCAAGTGAACTCAAGTTCAAAGAGTTCTAACATGGAGGCCCTAATAATATCTGATCTTTATCTAAGAGACCTCAAATCCCATTAGGAAAGACAGGGAGAATGGGTGATTTCTAAAAACAAGTTTTCCCTCACTTCTGACATTCAGAGACTCCTTCACAATTTTTGCAATATTCAGGTGTTACTTGTCCCAACTTTGGTTTTAAGTTTTTTGGCTTTTTCCTTTAAGTTGGTAAAGCAATTTCCACAAAGATTGTGCCATTTTGCACTGACACCACCATTTCATATCTGAGTTGTTTTTTTTTAAAGTTATAATTTCACTCTGTCACCCAGGCTGAAGTGCAGTGGCTCACCAGAGCATTGAGCTTCTGGGCTCAGGTTACCCTTCCCCCTCAGCCTCCCAAGTAGTTGAGACTATAGGCAAGCGACAACACCACGCCTGGCTAATTTTTTGATTCTTTGTAGAGATGAAGTCTCACTACATTGCCCAGGCTGCTCTCAAACACCTAGACTCAAGCAATCCTCTCTTTTCAGCCTCCCAAAGTGCTGGGATTACAGGCATGAGCCACTGTGCCCGGTCTTTATATCTGAGCATTTTCTTTTCTTTTCTTTTCTTTTTTTTATTTTTGAGTTGGAGTCTCACTCTGTCTCCCAGACTGGAGCACAGTGGCTGCTCCCGGCCACAGCAGCCTCGACCTGCTGGGCTCTGGCGATCCTTCCGCCTCAGCCTTCCAAGTAGCTGGAACTACAGGTGCGCGCTACCACGCCCGGCTAATTTTTTGATTTATTGTAGAGATGAGGTCTTGCCAAGTTGCCCAGGCGGGTCTCGAACCCGCAGGCTCAGGCAATCCACTCACCTCAGCCTCCCAAAGCGCAGGATTACTGGCTGAGCCACCGAGCCCGGTTTCTTTTCTTTTTTTTGAGTTAAATCTCACTCTGTCACCCAGGCTGGAGGAAAGAGGCATACTCCTGGCCACCGCAGCCTCGACCTGCTGGGCTCAGGGATCCTTCGACCTCAGCCTTCCGAGTAACTGGAACTACAGGCACGTGCCACCATACCCAGTTAATTTTATTTATTGTAGAGATGAGGTCTCACCGAGTTGCCAGGGCTTGTCTCGAACCCGTAGGCTCAGGCAACCCTCTGACCTCAGTCTCCCAAAGTGCTGGGATTATAGGAGTGAGCCACTGCGTCCTGCCTACCTGAACATTTTCAGCACCTACACACTAATACGATCCACCATGCCCACCTGCCCACCTGTGCAGAAGATGAACTCCCATTCTCTTGAAAAAAATCATGCCCGTGTCTCAGAAGCCGGTTTTAAGCCCCTTCCCTCTCAACCTCCCTTCCCTTTTCTGCCCAGGCATTCTAATTTCCATAATGCAATTCCAGAATTAGTGTTCATGAAGTCATTTCTTCCATAAACATTTTCTCTCCTGGGGTTTTCCTCATTCGTAGATGAAATCTATCACTCCCATCAGAGGCAGAGGAGAGGGTTCCAGCAGAAAAGTAGTCACGGGGTGCCATGTTCTTCAAGGTACATACCTTTTGGACGTTTGTCAGGCTTTCAGGTGGGTTGACAGGTTTTCTGGGCTAAGTCAACAGGCCTTTGTTGTAAAAGCTCAGCCGTGTCATTACCGTCGGAGGCCACCCTGGTTGCCTCTCTGAGCTCCTCTCATTTAACTGCGATGTAGCAGGCATCCACCCATCTCAGACTTGGCGTGAAGGTGCCTGCCTCAGAGCCCTGCCCACAGATCAGTGATGGATGTACATGGAGAGCTTTGAGTTCCCAAGCTCAAGGCTGGAGGGTTCTCATGGGGCTTGGTTCAACGTCTCAACAGATAGAGAGCAGGCAGCCCAGGCAGAGCAGATGGTTCGGGGAAGACCCTGGAATGGGTCAGAAGGTGAAACACTGTCAAGGCCCACACAGGGCATAAAGACACCTTTTGGTATTCATTTCCAACTTCTTCCTGTAGTTCTAGAATAAGTTTGGGCCTAGAACCCACCCTCTGTCTCAGGAGTCAAGCAAAGAGGAGGCAGCACGATGACCAGCATTGAGGGATTAATTAAGTCATGGCACCTGGTGGACAGACAGCCTTATGATTCAAGCCCAGGGGATCCCACAACAGGCTCTGAGAGTACTTGACACTTTGCTTGGCTGCTTATTTGTTTTTACAAGGGTTCCTTTCTAGAACCAGTAGCTCCTCCTAGCTAGAATCAGCCTGAGGGACGCCGGTAGCTACTCCTGGCTCAAAATGGTGGCCAGCTATGGAGTGCCTAGAATCGCCAGGCTGTGTGCTAGCCATGAGCTCAGAGGGGTGTGAGTTCAACCTTGTTTTTTTGGTGTTTGCAACACTTCCACTGTCTTCTGTGTTATCAGGGTTTTCTTTATGACAGCTTCTTTCAAGGTTTACCTGTCTGCGTGCAAAAGATGATCCAGGAGCTAGGTGTTGATTTCTTCTACAACAGGGCATCAGCCATACGGTACCTCACAGCAAACCACCAGCCTTCGGAGTCCCTGGTTATTCAATTCCATGTGCCTAAACTTGCACGATGTAGAAGCGGAATAAAGAGAAGCTTTGAGAGGAGGAAGTTCTCATTTTGAAATTCCACTCCTGCCACCAACAATAATAATATGACGATAAAAAATTATTCAGTGTTTTGAGCATTTACTATGCATGAAATATTTTCTGTGTGTTATCTCAGTTTATCCTCACAAGAATCTATCAGGTAGATACTGTTATTAGCCCCAATTTATAAATGAGAAAACGGAGACAAGAATGTAAGGTGATATTGCTAGTTAGTAGTACAGACAATATTATTTTCAACAGGGTCAGTTGTTTTTCAGATGGCCAGCCATCCTGCTTTGCCTAAAGCTTAGGGGTTTCCTGAGACATAGGATTTTCAGTGATAAAACTGTGAAAGTCTGGGGAAAACTGAGACAAGTTGGTCACCCTAATTATTTTCTGAGTACATTTTACAACAAAGACTTGGTTGTGGGTATTTTGTTTGTATCAGGTTTTACTAATCATAACTTTGTGTGTTCATCATGGATTTCAGTTCTCTTCCTCATACTTTGTCTCAATTTTTCCGTGTGTAGATTTGGGTGTTAAATTTAATTTGTGTAGGTATTTTTCTAGTGGTAATAGTCATCATAAATTGAATTTAAACATGATCAGTAATTATTTTTTGGCTAATGCTTGATGAAATCATGTGCAATTCTATATGCTTCTAGAATTTTATTGCTCATCTCATTACTAGCCTTATTCTGCAATAAACTTGTCATCACTGCCTGCTAACTAACCACATCATCGACAGTGCAAAGAGCAAACACCACAGTCAAAACAGCATTAGTAAAGTCACCTGGGATCAAAACAGTAGACCCAAATGGTGTGGATATAGAGTCTGGCTTTGTAGCAGGGAACCCACACATTTAAAACGTTTTATTCTACTCATGGTCAACAAATATTATCAATTTTCCATTTTGTGCCTGGTGCTCTACAAGATGCTGGGATCCAGTGGTTAATAAGACATGGTACTTGCCCTCATCATCCAGCAGAGTTGATCTTAACAACCAATTATGCAGTTAATTATCTGATCTCAACGATGATTCAAGCCACATAGAAGAAGCAAGAGGACTACCAGGGCTCTGTGGATTGTGGGTGCTTGGCATAGCCAGGTGATGACTCCAGAACCCTGCAAAGATGAAATCTGAACTCTGTGTCTGAGTCAGGCCTGGGGATCTTCAAATACAATATCCCAGAAACCACTTCCCTTGTTCAAGGTGAGGACTTCCTGCAAGCAGGTCTTCCAAGGATTGAGATGAGGGTGGGAGTGAATGCAGAGTTGTTAAGAAGGGAATTGTGGAGGGGACAGAGGGAAGACATGACATGGCTGAGAACATGGATGCCATCTGACATTATCACAAATTAGAAAAAAGTGTGGCTGAGCATACAATTCCTAGAAAATCGTCCTGGTGCCACCATTTCTGGGGCAGGAAATCCTCACCCAAGTGAGGTTATGTATTTGTGTAGATGCAGGCACTATACTTTTGAGTTGGAATCTCCCTCTGTCACCCAGGCTGGAGTGCAGTGGCATGCTCACAGCCACTGCAGCCTTGACCTGCTGGGCTCAGGTGGTCCTTCCACCTCAGCCTTCCAAGTTGCTAGAACCACAGGCACGTGCCACCATGTCCAACTGATTTTTTGAGTTATTGTAGAGACAGGGTCTCCCTAAGTTGCCCAGACTGGTCTTGAATCCTTGGACTCAGGCAATCCTCTTGCCTCTACCTCCCGATGTGCTGGGATTACAGGCATGAGCCACTGAACCGGGGTGCATGATTTTTTGTTTTTTAATCCTGACTGTAGTCTTCCCATTGGCATGATTACTGTTGTTTTGCACGTAAAGAGACTGAGGTTCAGAGAGAGGAAGCTTTCACATGGGAGAGAAGCTGATTGTTCTCTTTCAGTCAATTTTTAATTTTCTTTTTACCCCCCTCATTTGAGGTTGGTTTTTTTTTTTTTTTCATTTTTATTTTAGATTCAAGGGGTACACAGGCATGTTTGTTACATGAACATACTGTGTAGTGATGAGAATTGGGTCCAGGGTAGCCTATTCCCGAGATAATGGACATTGTATCCCATAGGTGATTTCTGAACCCTGGTGTCCCTCCTCACCTCCCCCCTCACTGCTACCTCCAGTGTCTATTTTTGTGTGTGTGTGTGTGTTGGAGTCTTACTCAGTTGCCCAGACTGGAGTGCAGTGGCACACTCCTGGCCACCGCAGCCTCGACCTGCTGGGC
>NW_007260137.1:200140-255088 GCF_000164805.1 Carlito syrichta | reverse complement strand
TTGTAGAGATGAGGTCTCGCCAAGTTGCCCGGGCGGGTCTCGAACCTGCGGGCTCAGGCATTTCACTCACCTTAGTCTCCCAAAGTGCTGGGATTACAGGCTGAGCCACCGAGCCGACTCCCAATGTCTGTTATTTCCATCCTTGTCACCATTGAGCTCTCGCATATGAATGAGAGCATGGTCAGTCAGTTCACTTAGGATGATCATCTCTTTCAGCCAATTTTTTCAAAACTCAATAGCATCAATGTGAGGCCACAGTTCTTCATGTTGACACGTTGTGAACACACACATGTCCACATGTGTCCACACACATACACCCCAACACACAAAAACCACCACATCAGAACAAACCAGTCTTTGGAATCAGATGAACCTGGATTTGGGTTCTGGCTTCTTCACTTTCAAGCTGTGGGACCTGATGTGAATCCCTAGCCTCTGTTTCCTGCTTCATAAAATCAGGATAATAATATTGACTTTGCAAGCTACTTAGGGCTGAAGGTGCTGACACACATAAGGCATATAGCACAGAACATGGCACAGGGCAAGCCATGCTATCCTCATCCCTGTTTAACTTGTGAGCATTCTGCTGGACACTGGAACACGCGTTCAGCATTGGGGGGGGGGGGCAAAAGCTCTTTCTGAACTCAAGTTATTTGTTCAACTTTTTTTTTCTTTTTCTTTTTTTGAGTTTGAGTCTCACTCTGCCGCCCAGACTGGAGTGCAGTGGCCGCTCCCGGCCACCGCAGCCTCGACCCGCTGGGCTCCGGCGATCCTTCCGCCTCAGCCTTCCGAGTAGCTGGAACTACAGGCGCAAGCTACCACGCCCGGCTAGTTTTTGATTTATTGTAGAGATGAGGTCTTGCCAAGTTGCAAATTTCAAACATATAAAGAATGAGAGAGACAGAGAATACTTTCATGGCTCCCCATACACCTACCACCCAGTGGCAACATTTATCAACTCATTGTTGCTAACCTAGTTTCTTTCTTCCCCCCTCCTCCTCCCCGGACTTGTTATATTTTGAAGCAAATTTCAGACATTTTATCCACAGACATTAGAAGTTATTTTTAAGTCAACATATCAGTTCTCTCTTTGTCAGACAAATAATCCAAATTCCTTTTGTGGATGAGATCTATTAAGGCAAAATTTATACACAGTAAAAATAACCCTTTCTAGAGGATAGTTCTGAGTTTTGACAAATGCAAATTCTTTTGAGAATTCTTCAACATTCCTTTCTCAATCTTTAAAAATATATATTCCCGTCTAAATAGATGAGTGACTACACTAAGGGTATTGTTGTCTTTATTGACCTCAACCTGGAAGAAGACGAAGTATTCTGTTTCAGTGGTCCTCTTAATTACAGTTTATTATGATTTGGAAACACGACATGTTTGATCGGCTAGAACATAAGCCACCCAAGAATAGATTTATTGGCATCAAGTATTGTTTAGGGTGACTGAATTTGTGTTGATGCTTTCATTCCTAATGTCCATAATAGAAGGTTCCTAAGAAGCATGATTATTATTGGGTTCATTAATAACCAACACTTAGCTTGACTCTGTTGGGACTGTGATTAATCCAAATAAAAGTAACTTTGTGAATAAAGAAGACATGTTTCTCTGGTAACTGCTGTCTTCTCAACAACATAGAAACAAAGAACCAAACAAGAAATATGTGCGGATACCAGGAATCACACTACTTCCTTCTTCCTGGATCGCAGTTGGCAGTCTGAAACTGTCTACCAGCAGGAGGGCTCGCTGTTGTTTCCAGGTGATTTTGTCATTTCTTAGTCTCTGATTTTGAAGCATGTCACAGTTTCCTAGTCAGGGAACCTCTGTTGGACCCAGACCGGGACAGTTCAGGAAGATGACCTTACAATCAGGGTGAGCATAGGGTTGCAGTGTAGTTCAGAGTTCCTTGTTACTGGCATCATCTATAAGAGGATAATTTTTAACCTGTTGAGGCACTTGCCTGGGGACTATCAAAACTGAATGTTGTGTTTCATTGCAAATGGCTGTAAACAGTTGAAGCTGTTTAGACCATGAACTTTAAGTAACTTTAAGTAACCACAGCACCCGAGACCCTTCTGGGACTCAACTCCAAACCGCATACAGACGAAGGGCTCATTCCGTCCTGTCCAGAGGGCTAGTTTTTAATGCTTAATGGGCACCACTATGAATTCCCTTTTTCGGTGCTTAGAACCCTGACTCCCTCCCCCTTGGAGAACTACGTGTGCTCTCTTGCTCAGCAAGTTAATAGACTCATTTTATTTGCTTGTATTTCATTGCTTTTGTTTTGTTTTCCGTTCAGGCAGTCTTTGTTTTATTCTATGCATCAAGAATGAAGCTTCTAATGAGATTACCTTGACCAGCCTCATACGCTGATGCCACTGGACTTCTCAACCAGAAAACACAAGCCTTCAATGCTCAGGTCTGGCCTTTTGGTGGTCCGTGCACTGGGAGTGGCTCACCTAGTAGCAGTGAAGCTCACACTGTGTTTGTTGCATTTACACTGAGTTGACTTTGTTTAATCGAGGTGGCCCAAGTTACCATGCTTTTGACTTGTTTTGTCATTCTGGCCAGCAGTCTCCTGCAAGCCGTGGTTTTAATTCCAGAGGTTTTTTGTTTGGGTTTTTTTTTTTTTTTTTTTTGGCAGCACTTTTAATCTTGATTTGTTGTGTGTTTGTCTGTCTACGTTTCATCTGGGGAAGAGAAGCAAATACTCTTTCCTTGGGCTTATTTAAGTCTGTCTTCTGGCTGAAGAAGGAATCCCTGATATATCTGTTTTTTGTTAAGCATATGAGCTGCCAAGTTAAATAAAGGTTAATATATTCCCTCTTCCCAACCTAAATTCTTTCAGTGCTATAATGGGCAGTGTTTTCAGTTGGTTGTAAACCTTGTTATTATGCAAACTCTAAGGATATCTGGTCCAGATAGAAGAAAACTAATGAATCAGTTTATAAATTCTCAAATTCTATGGGAGTCCTTAAGTTAATTGGTTTGTAGAGACTTAAAAGCACTTATAAAAATTTAAAATAAGAGAACTCAAGAATTTCCAAAACAACTCCTGATATTATTAAATATTTTAGTTCTTTTAAGAACTGTTTTCCTGTTGAGACTGCATCTCTGAGAAAAAAAGATTTAACTGTGAGTAAAGTTAAGGATTTTGGTCAAACATTAAGCTGGAATGCAGTTCATTTGGTACTTTTAACAATTTAGAAGATTAATTGTTGTTATATAATGTAAAATGGGAGAAATTTATAATCATGAAATATTTGAAAATTGATCTATTTTGATCGTGATTTTAACAAAGTGTAAAATGTTGTTAGCATAATATTCTAGTTTATGCTAAGGATCTTAAATAATTAGAATTTCTTAAGTTTCCTAGACTTGTCTTAAGCTAGCATTATGTGCATAAATGTTTAAAATTATAAAAATGTAATACATGTATTCAATTAGATTGAATTATAATAATCAATGTCATCTTAAAAATAATTGTTTTTCACAGCTTCAGTCATGCAACAAATTACATGACTCTTCAGAATGACTCTAAACTATCCATGTAAATTCTAAAGTGGTAATTTTTCTAATACTTGTAATATCATTAGTGGTCATATTGTTTTTTGAAAGATGATTTGAATTTAGTTTCTAAGCTCTTTAGTTGACTTTGGAAACCTTGAAAGTCAGCAAGGAATAGTTTTTATTTCAAATGTCTCAAACAGGAAAAGACTGTTTTAACATAGAATTGTCATGTGTATTAGTTTCCTATTGTTGCCGTAATAAATTACCATGGACGTAGTGACTTAAAACAACAAGTTTATTCTCATACAGTTCTGAAAGTCAGAACTGTAAGCGCAAAATCGGAAGTTTAAAATCCAGATGTTGGCAAGTCTGCCTTCCTTCGGGAGCTTCCAGGGAGACTGCGTTTCCTTGCCTTTTCCAGCTTCTCCCAAGTCTGCCGGTCTCTGGAGGCAGCAGCTGAGCCTCTTCTCTCCTCTTAACCTCCTAACTCCCTCTTAGAAGGACCCTCGCGATTACATCAGACCCACTCAAACACAGGCTCCTCTCAGTTCCTCGAATTCATCACATCTGCCAAGTTCCTTCTGCCAGTTTAGATAACAGAGTCACAGGCTCCTGGATTAAGGAACGGTCGTCTTTGAGGGACTATTTGTCAGCCTCCCATCCCATGCAATTATTCTAACTTATAGTCTTGTCTATACATGAACACATCTGCTCTTTTTTTAACACTTTAATCAAAATTATAAAATAAATATACGTATACTGTCTTATATTAATAAGATTTATAATGTAGAACGTTGTGTGGTATGTATCCTTATGGATGTTTCAAGGTATAAACACAATGGTATAAAAACATCCATAAGCAAAAACTTTAATTATAATAGAAAGGAAAGCTATAACAACAGAAAACTATGACCTTGAATTATTTATTTTCTCTCCACATGAAGTAATATATAATTATTGTTTGATGTAGATCCAATTCTTAAAAGTTTATCTTTTTTTTTTTACTTTGCTTTTATATTTCTTCCAAGCTTCTAGATTGTTTTAAATGAAGCAGTAAGGATTTTTCATTTCAGGAGAAACTGATGCTCTTAATTATTATTATGTTGCAGCTATTAATTTGTCCCTCTGTTTAATGAAGCAGGCAATTCTCTATTGTTCTTGAGACAATCTCTTCTGAAGACTGTTTTTCATACCGCTTTACCCAAAATGAGGCCTCGAATTTAGAATCTTAAAACTCTAAGGATACATTTAAAACTCAGAATATCTTTGGGTTTTCTGGCCAGTCATTGGGTAAAAATAAAAATGTCTTTTTTCACCGTATAAAAAGAAAGACAATAAAAGTTATTAGGCTTGTCTGGCATTCTCTGGATTTTAAGTAACTAAAAATTTCTGTGAGAATTTATTTTGCTTACTGAACTCGGTTTGAATTTGTCATCCTTCTTAAGAAAATCCATGAAGTTCTCTTCTATTAAAGTGCTGTGCTGAAAATGTTCCTAGCTATAATGGTGATGGGCCCTATTCGGGGAAATCAATTTCTGCATCTGATTGGGCTGTAATTAATACCCCTATCTGTAAAGATGATACATTTAGGGATAGTATGCAATGACCAACTTCTAGGTTGATCATTGCATACTAATGGTGATTATATGTCTAAGAACTAGATTTCATTGGTAAAACTTTTCCTAAGCCATATAATGCAAAATTTCGCTAATAGTAAATTATTGTTTCACAGGAAATAATAAAGTTTTTTTACTCAACTCTTTCTGAGAGATCAAGGAAAATGTCCTTGTTTTGGTTGAATTTACTGCACAATTTTCTTCCTCCCTCCCTCCTTTCCTTTCTCTTTTTATTTTTTTTCTCCCAAGCTGGAGCCTCATTCTGTTGCTACCCAGGCTGGAGTGTAGTGACACAATCATGGCTCACCATAGCTTTGACTTCCTGGGCTCAGATGATCCACCCACCCCAGCCTCCTGAGTAGCTGGGACTACAATCATGCGCCACAGTGCCCAGTTAGTTTTTCTGTTTTTTGTAAGAATAAGGTCTTGCTATGTGCCTAGAACGGTATTGAATTCCTAAGCTCAAGTGACCCAAAGCACTGGGATTAACAGGTATGAGTCATTGGGCCCAGCCTCCCTACACTATTTTCTGTTAAATTTTAAATATATTTGGTTCTAACAGTGCTTATATGTCTAAGAACTAGATTTAACAATATTTGCCCAAGGGTCAGGCGGTGCTCCTTGAGGCTGTGCGTATTTCTGAGGTAATATCACCACTCAACATGGGTCTTGGAGAGTAAAAAAGATCTACCATTTTGGTAGATTTGGATGGATTTGCATGCCAGGTGGGAGTTTCAGTGTTTACATACTGACCATAACCCAAAGGACCTGCCTGTCCAAGAGCAAATGCCCCAGGGCCACAGGGACACTGGTTTCATCACCTTGTGCCTGGGTTTACCCTTTGGTTTGGGATTTCTGATTAAAACGCTGTTCCTAAAAAACTGTCCCTGATCATCATAACCAATGAAATGGTCCAGCGTGTTTCTGCTGGTCAAGCTCAACTGTTAAAGCCTTATCTCAGTCACTGCCATGATGCTGGACAAAATAATCCCCTAGGGTTCTTTACTGACCAAACAAGGCAGCTTTTGTGCACCGGCTAATACCTCCTGTGGCATTTGGATTAATGTTTTGATATGTCAAGAGATATCTATATAAAATTCAAGAACAAGGAATTCCTTGTCCAAAGTAAGATGGACCGACCAGTGGAATCCTTCCTTATGACTTGAGCTTGTCTAGAGAGGAGGTTGATTAGAGCCCTTGACTATTAGTTATTTTGTGCCTAGTACTTGTTATCATCAAGTATATTGGTAGCAAGGTCTTGGGTGCTGTTGCACAGTCACTGTCATGCTGTCTCATATGTCACCTGACTTCTATTTTACAAGGAGACATCAGTAACTTAAAAAAACGCAATGAGTTCTGGGAGAATAACTCTGAAGCCAAAATGGCAGTGTAAACTTGAAAATCTGATAATTTGCCTAGCCTTCATGTCCTCATCTGTTATCTCAGGAAGAGAGAGAACAAAGACTAGGGCCATTTCCACCAACAGCTACCTGCCCAGGTGATAACTCAACTGGATGTCGTGTGTCATCACAGTTGGCTCTGAACAGCTAAAGCTGGTGAATGTTGAGTGACCTCCGCGTCTAGACCCTCACTGGATAACTGAAATTTTCCTGGCATATGACGACAGGACTTGCTTTAACCAGCTGTTTTCAGGTCTGTGACCTGCCTCTGTCCTATTTGGAGTGCCAGTCTTCTGTGATAAATTAGGCTAACCTCCAGGAGCCCCGCTTCCAAAGCCTCGAGGCAGTCCCCAGAGAGTAGTCAGTGAATTTCTCTATGGATGTGCACGCTCTTGACTGGCAAGGTTATGGACTTGGATTGTAATTTTTTTTTCACCTCTGGTGTTTTAAAAAATTTTTGACCAAATAATAGCACATACAGTTTCTGAATCTAAGAGATCAATCTGGATACAGATTCTGCTTCTTTACCAAAATGAAGTTAGAAAAAAAAGTTGATCTCTAGACAATTTAGGTTAAAATTCTCCAAAACCTACACACCTAGGTCAGTGAGGGTGAAGAGAACAACTTTTATTCTGGTTTACCCAGATTTAACTCAGGTTTTTTACTTAGCTTTGTCATCAAATGGCAGCTCAGCTCTCATTAGCTGTGTTATGAAGTCATCAACAGTGCTATGTAACTTCTTTTTTTTTTGAGTCAGAGTTTTACTGTGTTGCCCAGGTTGGAGTGCACTGGTACACTCATGACCACTGCAATCTCAATCTGGGCTTAAGCCATCCTTCTGCTTCCACCTTCCAAGTAGCTGGAACCACAGGCATTCGCCACCACGCCCAGCTAATTTTTTTTTTTTAATTGTAGAGACGAGGTCTTGCCAAGTTGCCCAGGCTGGTCTTGAACCCCTGGACCCAGGCAATCTTCTTGCCTCTGCCTCCCAAAGTGTTGAGATTAGAGGCGTGAGCCACCACACCTGGCTTGCTATGTAGCTCCTTAAACGTCATTCATTTCTTATGCCGTTATGATTTTTGCTATACTTATTTAAAATTTTTCTTTAAGTTGACTCATTTTTTTTTTCATTTACCTGATTTGAGAAAATAAGCTTTCTTTCACTGTTGTAAATGGGAGGCAGTATCATGCTAGAAACACAGGTTAAATACAAAAAATATGGGTTTTTTTGGTTGAAGTCTCATTTTGTCACCCAGGCTGGAGTGCTGAGGTATGATCACAGCTCACTGCAGCCCTGACCTCCTGGGTTCAGTCATCTAAGTAGCTGGGATTATCGGCATGTGTCACCATACCTGGCTAACTTTTTTGGTTTATTTGTAGAGCTGAGCTCTCACTATGTTGCCCAGGCTGTTCTCAAACTCCTGGCCTCAAGCAATCCTCCTATCGCGGCCTCCCAAAGTGCTGAAATTATAGGCATGAGCCATCGTGCGAGGCCAAAAACATAAGCATTTTTTGAATAGAGGTTTTCTTTGGCATCCCCAAGGGCATGCTTATCACAATTTGTGAAAAAGTGATGTGATCCAATGGAAAAGTCCGTCAGGTTTCTTTCAACCAGGTTGATCCACTTGCAACACCCCAAGATCGGATGTCAATGAAACCCAAGCTTCCAGCGGTCCAGCCTTTTCCTCCATTGATTTGAAGCCTCTTTCTCCACTAGCATTTGCTTTTTATATCTTCCCAGATTCTTTTTTGTTTGTTTGTTTTTGAGTCATAGTCTCACTCTGTCGCCCAGGCTGGAGTGCAGTGACACTCTCACGGCCACCACAGCCTCGACCTGCTGGGCTCAGGTGATACTTCCCCCTCAGGCATACGCCATCATGCCCAGCTAATTTTTTGATTTATTGTGGGGATGAGGTCTCGCCATGTTGCCCAGACGGGTCCCGAACCCATGGACTCAGGCAATCCTCTCACTTCGGCCTCCCAAAGTGCTGGGATTATAGGCATGAACTACTGTGCCTGTCCCCTTCCCAGATTCTAATGCCTCTGGCTCTTTGCCCTGCGTCTCCCTTGGACATGACCTCAGCATTTGATTTCCCCCGCTTTGGTCTTTGACACTCACTCGGTATACTCACTACAGCAGTTAGGATTCTGTGGTTGCAAGCAACAGGAAACCTGCTTCTGCTAGCTTAAACAACAAGACAAGATTTATTGCAAGGATGGGAAAAGCTCACCGCATTGAACGAGAAGCTGGAAAACCAGGTTCTGAGAAGGGTGAGAACCAAAGCACCTCTGAGGATCAAGGCAGCAGGAATTAGTGGGCAGTTTCTTTGGAAGCCTCACTTTTTGAGGCTTCCTCTCTTGGTTGTTTGGAGTCATCATCAAGATGGATCCATCTTTGACTCCTGGGACACCATGCCCACATTTTTAGGGGGCAAACATTACAGAATTCCAACCTCAGCACTCAAGATCCTGAGTCACTTTGTTAACTTCTTCACTTCTCTAGCTTCTGTTTCCTTAGGAGTTCAGTGGGGGAAGATGATACCTTATGAGGTTTAGGGAAAATAGTTATAGAAAAAAAAAGCCACTCTGGTGGAGCAAATATAAACACAGCCAGCGGAACTACATAAACCCAGGTCCAGATCTTTATTCAAATGTCTACTGGCTGTGTATCTATGTGCAATTGATCACCCTTCGGTTTCTTCATCTATAAGTGGAGATAATAACAAGATTTACCTTACTGTAATTAACCTGTAGCCAGCACATAGTAAATGTACAATAATGTAAGCCATGTGAGGGAAACAGGCAATAGACGTGATGATAACTTTGTGGAGTTCTTATGATCAATCATTCCTTCTTGGGGGTGGGTAGTAAAACCGTACCTCCTCCCCAAATATAATTTAATAGGACAGTTATGAGAAACTTCTGTGTTGCAGTAATCTCTTCACATAGGAGAAAGGAAGCTCGTGTTACGAATGGTGGTGCTGGGTCCCACCTCTGTGTGATCGGCGGAGCTTTGCCTGGTCAGGCACATGTCTCTTCTGGAGCCTGAAGTGTTCATAGCACATCTTTTATAAAAGTCAGCCTTGCTTTCTTCCTGTTGCAAATTGCATGCACATTTCTGCAACCCGTGACCAGTCTCCATCTCTCTAACCAGGCTTCTCTGGCCTCCCCTGCCCCCCTCTGCTAATGAGAATGAGTTGACTTGTAATTAAGGTCATATTTTATCGGCCGGGAAAGGCAGTAGCTGATGTGGCCGGGGCACTCGAGCCCCGCTCAGCGTCCCTCTGGCGGCTTACCCGTGCGCTGATGACCATCGGTTGCTGTTTCGGGCTAGAGCCAGAAGCAGGGTTCTGATGACTTGAAATTAACAACTGGATTTATAGCTTGTAAATTGTCTTTGTGGCGAGATTTTCCTTCTCTGCCGTAATCCTCTCTTCCCCCTCAGACCTCATGTATGCACCCCTTGCCAGAAGGATTATCCTCAGAATGGAAAACAAGAGTCTTTCTAGCATGGCAAGCTGCTTCTGCTGAGAAGTCCCCCAAGTGGCCTCTGCGGGCCTTTGATGCGCACCAGTTCCACCCTCTAGGGAGGGCGATTTCTGGCCCACCGCAGTCCTGCTGTCTGGGCCCAGCCAGGATGGTGATCACTCACCGCTCACTCTTTTCTTCACTCAGAGCAAGAAAGTTTCTGACCCCTCCCTATTATTTTTAATCTATTGCTTAACATAACGACCCCTGCAAAAAGGCAGGCAGTGTTTCCAGACACCCTGACCGGGATGGTGATGGAAGAGCTGGTTGGGAAAAATGGGAACTTCCTCCAAACCACGAAAGTCAACTGAAGCTATTAGAGCGATACCGAGAAGCCTGGTGGACTTTTCCTGTCTTCAAGTTGCACTTGCTTCTCTGACTCAATCGGGAAATAAACAAAAGTCACTGGAGAGATCCCCCCAATCCAGGAAAGGAAGTTCCCCATTAGAAGCAGAGAAGAGAACAGTCCGTGTCCAAACAGCTGTTCTGGTCCATTGGCTGAGATGGGTGGACGGGCCTGAGACTCACAAGTAAAGTAGACACACCTTGAGGGGAGGGACCCACGTTAACTGTGTATAACTCACACAGCCCCGGGCAGTTGCTGGAGGGACACACTGAGAAACCAGTGCCCTGAGGGTTGAGTAAGGAGAGACACTCAATCCCTACCTTTCTGCCCCCACCCAAAACATCAACCCAAAATGTTTTAGATTAACGTCAGGGTTTCAAATGTGAACGGCATGTCAGCAAACCCTCTAGACAGCATGATTTAGTCTCCCAATGTCGGATGTTTGTAGTGACTGTACGTTGTGCCAGCACCTTCCTCAGAGTGACATTGACATCGCTCTGCTCCAATCAGTTAATTTTTCCATCATGGACCGATTCATTGGGCAGAAACCACAATTTCACATGCCAAGGTGCGGGCTGAACTCTGTGACCCCTCCATTGAAAAAGCAAAACGATATCACTGTGCTTTCATGCAAGCAGACACTGGGAAGCAGTTCGCTTTTCTTTCTTTTCTTTTCATTTTTATTTTATAGATGTGGGCTACAATTCAGGGTTAGGTATACAAATGGTCATTGTACAGGTAAAGTTTGGGCCTCCCTTTGGTCCCCACTTCACCTGATTTGAGATCAGGTACCCTTATTGATGAAGTGTGCCCCCCCCATAGTTTCCCGATTTTTTGTTTTTCCTTTGTGTAGCAATGTGACATGTCCTGACACTGGACTACCATTTGCTCTTTTGTAGTGTTGGAATTTTGTAGTTATTGGAATTTGCCTATTAAAGTCGATATTTATGGAGCTCATTAATGTGTTGGACTGTGCTTAGGCTATTTCCATATGTTATTTATTTATTCATTTATTTATTTATTTTGAATCGGTGTCTCACTGTTGCCCAGGCTGGAGTGCAGAGGTATGATCACAGCTCACCGCAGTGCTGACGTCCTAGAATCAAGCAATCCTTCTGCCTCAGCCTCCCGAGTAACTGGGACTATAATTATGTGCCACCACACTCAGATAATTAAAAAAAACATTTAAAAATGTGTAGAGATGAGGTCTCACTATGTTGCCCAGGCTGATCTCAAACTCCTGGGCTCAAGCAATCCTTCTACTTCATCCTCCCAAAGTGCTGGTAATACAGATGTGAGCCACCGTGACGGGCCCTGTGTTATTTTTTTTAATTGTCGGGGCAGCTTGTTGAAATAGGTGACATGGTCCTCATTGTATCAAAGACAGAATAGAAGTTCAGAGAGATTAGGTAGCTATCTAACTTAAAAAAAATATTGTCTATAAAAGATGAATTTCGGCTGGGTATGATGGCTTATGCCTATAATTTCAGTTTTTTTTGGTTTTTTTTTTTTGAGTTAAAATCTCACTCTGTCGCCCAGACTGGAGTGCAGTGGCCACTCCCGGCCACCGCAGCCTCAACCTGCTGGGCTCCGGCGTTCCTTCCGCCTCAGCTTTCCAAGTAGCTGGAACTACAGGCGCGCGCTACCACGCCCGGCTAATTTTTTGATTTATTGTAGAGATGAGATCTCAACAAGTTGCCCAGGCAGGTCTCAAATAATTTCAGTTTTTTGGGAGGCCAAGGAGGAAGCTTTGAGGCCAGGAGCTGGAGACCAGCCTGGACAATATAGTGAGACCCCCCATCTCTACAAAAAAAAAGTAGCCGGGTGTGGTGGTGTGTGCCTGTAATTCCTGTACTCAAGAGGCTGAGGTGGGAGGATTGCCTGAAGCCAGAGAGTGGAGGCTGTAGTGAGCCAAGATTATACCACTGCATTCTAGCCTGGATGACAGAGTGAGAACCTGTCTAGGGGGAAAAAAAGTGCAAGGGAAAAAAAAATCCAAAAAGTTATGGACAGGTTGAGCAAATGTCAATTCACTTTTCTTCTCTGCACCGTGGTCCCTCTCCAGGTCTCCTTCAAGAGATTGCTCGGGAGAAAGGACCTTGAGGCTGAAGACAGAGAACAGAGGCCAAGTTGGTTGTGCATCGTGGATTCTGCCAGGCAAGATTCAGGCTGTGACTGCAGGCTTGTGACTTCCTCTTGTCCTCTGCCTAGTGTTCAAAAGAAAGAGCCGAGGAGAAGCGCAGGGCCTTCCTCAGATGTGAACCACCCGCCAGGCCCAGGACAGAGGGCTCCAACCCAGCCTCAAGCAGACGCTGCTCTTTGAAGCCGGCAGACTTTCCCTCATGACTCATCCCTTCTGACTGCCGGCCAACTTTCCACCCTGGAAGGGCCTAAGGCTCCGCCGAAAAGTGACTTCTTATCCTTGGAGAGGAAGTGTCCCGGCGCGCGCCGTGAGAACGCTTCTCAGGAGAGACCCCTGCTGGCTTTTCAGACCCACCAGCTTGAATCCTTGGGGAAATATCCAAAAATTCTAGGCTCTCCTCCAAATGGAAACTGAATCTTGAATCTTTGGAATGGTGTCCATATGCATTGCAGACCACTCGCTGTGAACTTGGTCGTGCTGTGGTGTGAAGTTTTGGACTGATGGCCCAGCATAATACTTGGGTAAAATATGAGATTTCATGCTTTGGGGTTATAGTTTCCACATACTTCTACCTCCCAGATGCCCTGTCTTTCTACAAGTCTTTGTGAAAATGGTTTAGCAGAATCAGAATCATGAGATCACCGGTTCAGCCACCTGAATTGATTAAGTACCTCCATGATCAAAAGCCAGCTCAAAATGGCTTAAAAAGACAAAACAGGAATTATTGGTTCAGGAAGCTGAACGGTCTAGAGGGAGACTGGCATCAGGTGAAGTATGATCCAGGTGCTGACAAATCACCATCGAGGCTCAGTTTAGTCACATCTCTTGACTTTTTCAATATGTCAGCTTCATCTCTGATCCCACATGGTGGCCCCTGGCACTGGCAGGCTCTTTTCTTCCGGCAATTTCTGATGCAAGAAGGGGGTTTCATGTCAAACTATCCAGGGGCACAAGGAGAGTTTCTCCGGGTCATTCTCACAGAGGACAGAGCTCCACATCCCGCGAACTCCAGCTCAGCTCTCCTCTTATCTCCTTTGCACTATTTGTGTTTCGTGACCAAGTTCTCGCTCCCTGTGGTGAAAAGCAAGAGATGCAGCCGTTGGCTTTGGGCAATGGAAGTTCCCCGCTGGAACTGGGCTAGGGCCAATCCCCCCCCAGGCCTTCTCACTGACAAGCTAGTGGAATAGATTATGAAGGGAAACCAGCCTCCGTTTTTAGGAAGAAAGAGGCACCCTGAATGCTGTTATTGCCAGATGGGAAAACAGAGAAGGGATTGCCCAAGGTGTTTGAAGACAGTCAACGATTCCCACTGCTCTCGGGACAGACAGAAGTCTTGGCAGTGACCTACAGTGTCCTATGTGATCTGGCCTGTCCGTCTCTCCAGCCACCCCAGACCTCTCCCTCATATCCTCAGCATTCCAGCCACACAGACCAACTCAGCTCCTTCAACTTGGCTCGCCTCCTGCCTGCCTCAGGCCTTCGCATGGGCGGTTTCCTTTTTACCCTTAGTTCCTACTCGGATCTCACCTCCGAGACCCCCACCTGAGGGACACCTTCCTCAGGGCTCTCCTAACCACGGCAGCCTCCTCAGGTGCATTGCTCTCGGCCCCTGTTCTGTTTTGCAGGACTGGTTAAATCTCTTCCTCCCACTGTATGACTCCTTCTAGCTCCCACGAGTTCATCCTTCCCATAAATGCAGAGCGAGCACTTCCTGCATGCCAGGTTCCATTCTAGGTGCTGGGAATGGAGCCATGAACAAGAAAGTCATCCCCTGTCCTTGTGGGGTCTGCAGACTGCGTCTCACACCATGTGGCTTCAACAGGAAAGTGGCAATTACTGGTCCAATGTGTGCAGCCAGCACCATGTTGCAAAAACATTAAGTAATTTCTGGGAGATTGCATGTGAGACGCTCCCCTCCAAAAGGGACTCTGAGTCCTGTTACCAGACCTAGAAACTGCTTTGTTCTGGGCTTGTATAAAAAAAAGCATGATCCCGGCTGGGGGTGATGGCTCATGCCTGTAATCTCAGCACCTTGGGAGGCGGAGGCGAGAGGATTGTCTGAGCCCATGGGTTCAAGACTAGCCTGGGCAACATGGCAAGACCTTGTCTCTACAATAATTTTAAAAAAGCTGGGTGTGGTGGCACATGCCTGTAGTTCCAGCTACCTGGAAGGCTGGCTGAAGCAGAAGGATCGTCCGAGAATGCTATTACACTCCAGCCTGGGTGACAGAGTGAGACTCCAACTCAAAAAAAAAAAAAAAAAAAATACACGATCCCTTAGCCAGGTATGGTGGTATGCTACTTGGGAGGCTGAGGCAGGAGGATGGTTTGACCAAGAGTTTGAGGCTGCAGTGACCTATGATCACACCACTGTGACAGAGCAAGACCTTGTCTCAGAACAAACAAACACCCAATAATTCTTTTGCTCCGGTTCTGCCTGCTCCCTCAGCACCCCAGAGCCAACCCTGTTCCCCAAGTCCTCTCTCCTTAGCCCCTGAAGGTCTTCCCATGAGTCCACCTCAGGGCCACAGCATCAGCTGAAGCCTCCCAGTCTCCTGTGAATCTGAAGTATTCTGCGGGTTCCTTGAAGGTGGGGGTTTTGTCCTACTTATCTCAAAATTCCCAGCATCCTGTGTGGCGTCTGCAGGTCATAGATGCCCATAAACACGAGGTAAATGAATAGATGGTTTCCTTACCTCCATCTGCTTCCTAATCTGGTCGTTCTCCCATCAGCTTTGAGTGGTCCCCTTCTAACTGATCTCATCATCCACCTGGTCAAGGAGATGTTAATATCCTTTTTATTTTATTTTATTTATTTGTTTTTGAGTTGGAGTCTCTCTCTGTCACCCAGACTGGAGTGCAGTGGCCACTCCTGGCCACCGCAGCCTCGACCCGCTGGGCTCCGGCGATCCTTCCGCCTCAGCCTTCCGAGTAGCCGGAATTACAGGCGTGCGCTACCATGCCTGGCTGACTTTTTGATTTATTGTAGAGATGAGGTCTCACCAAGTTGCCCAGGCGGGTCTCGAACCGGTGAGCTCAGGCAATCCACTCACCTCGGCCTCCCAAAGCACGGGATTACAGGCTGAGCCACCGAGCCCAGTCCCCTTTTTATTTTTTTTTTGAGTCAGAGTCTCACTCCGTCGCCTAGACTGGAGTGCAATGGCATACTCACGGCCACTGCAGCCTTGATCTGCTGGACTCAGGTTATCCTTTCGCCTCAGCCTTCCAAGTTGCTGAAACTGCAGGTACGTACTATCACACCTGGCTAATATTTGATTTATTGTAGAGACAAGATCTCGTCAAGTTGCCCAGGCTGGTCTTGAACCCATGGGATGAAGCAATCCTCTCTCCTTGGCCTCCCAAAGTGCTGGGATGACAGGCGTGAGCCACCGTGCCCAGCCAATTTCCATTTTACAGCAGAGAAAACAGACGGCTGCAGGGGAGTCCTAGGGTCACAGGTGTAAAGTTGCAGCATGGAAGAGCCATCCATGTTCAGCGGTGACTTCTTGCTCCACGCTCTGACCTATAGCTGCAGTCTTTGTCGGGGCGTGGGGGGCGGGGAGGGTGGGAGCACCAGGAAGCCAGCGGACACTCCTGATTCCCTGCAGAATGTGCCGACGTGTGCACATGTTTGCAGAAGCGAGATCACAGCTTTCATCAGATTTTTCAAAGCCACCCGGAACCAAAAACCATTAAGAATAACTGGCCCGAGGCTACTTTTTCTCTTTTGCTTTTGACTGACACAAATACTGACACTTATGGCCCCACACCAAGTCGTCTTAATAGCAGGTTTCACGCGGAGCAGGGAGCGCCCTCTTCCCGGGGCCCCTTCCCGGCTGTCTGCCCTTGGCACCCACCGCGAGTCCTAATGGCGTCGGCTGCCTCAGTCACATTCCTGAAGAATCTGAATATTAGCAGGAATGGAGGATCCAACGAGGTGAATTTCCAGACAAGAGCAATGCAGACAGTAACATAATCCTTACGTGAAGAATAAGGCTACTGTTGGAGTCTCGATGCTAGAAAAAATTTACCGAATTACAGGGGCACACCCAGTTGGAATTCTGGTTTTCACAGTCTCTTTGCTTGTCAAACTTGATATCAAGGAAAATAAGCTAATTCGATTTGGCAAAGGCTCATGCAATATGGAATTGATATCTGTGGCAGCGACCTTTGATGTTTTGTATAAACAGTTTTTCCCCGTGGTGGAAGTGAGAGTTGAATAATAAACAGTGTCTTCCCTTCTCCACTCCCCCCTCCTCAGTATCCCCTCAAAAATAAAAAGTAAAAAAAAAGAAAGTCTTTTCTGTGGCTCACAAAACTCACGGAGGCAGTATTTGCTGGCTAATTTAAGAGAGCGGGGGTTTCTCGACCTTGGCAGTGAACATTTTGGGCTACATTATCCTTCCCTTTGGGAGGCCGTCCTGAGCATCATCAGACGTGTAGCACCATCCCTGGCCTCGACCTACTAGATGCCAATGACACCCTCACCCCAATTGTGATAACCAGAAATGTCTCCAGACATTGCTAAATGTCCTCTATGGGCAGGATCACTCCTGGTTGAAGATCACTATTATGAAGGTTGGAGAGATGGTGGTTAAAACATTTTTTTCCCTCAGTTTCAAGTGCCAGTTGTCTCACTCTGGACTCTGCCTTGAGGTTCTGGCCCACTCCCCAGCAGCTTCTTAGGTGTCCCGAGGAAGAGGCATTGGGGAACAGGTGTCCCCTGCTATGACCTTCTTTGCACCCAGGGGCTTCAGGTCAACCACCGCACATCTGGCTGGAAGACGGCAGATCTCAGTGGTCTCTGAGTGATTAAGCACTTTATATATCTTCTGAACTCATGGTGGCCTTTCTGCCTCGATAGATTTTCAAAGTTTAAGAATTGTATGGTCCCTCAGACACTGAGCGAGCTCTTCACCAAGTTCCGTGACATTTGATAAAACGTCACAGTAAAGAGTGTTTATCTAGGCTGGGCACGGTGGCTCACACCTATAATCCCAGCACTTTGGGAGGCTGAGGTGAAAGGACTGCCTGAACCTGCGGGTTTGAGACCAGCCTGGACAACTTGGTGACACCTCATCTCTATAATAAATCAAAAAATTAGCCAGACATGGTGGCATATGCCTGTAGTTCCAGCAACTTGGAAGGCTGAGGTGGAAGGATTGCCTGAGCCCAGCAGATTGAGACTGCGGTAGCTGGAACGTGCCACTGCCCACCAGCCTGCCTGGGTGACAGAGTGAGACTCCAACTCAAAAAAAAAAAAGATTGTTTACCTGGAGTTAGGAAGGGTCATGTCAATGACATTCTGGACTTGCTTCAGCCTGTGAGAGCTGATGGTTAAACCTTCAGAAAGTCTGTGAGTCACCTACAGCCTTGTTGGTATTTACCCCATGGAAGTTGGCCGATGCCACAAATCTGAGTTTCCCTCCAACCTTGCCGCCCAACTGAGTAGCCGGTCACTGGTTCAAGTCCAGGCTTCAAACGAGGGTGAGTGTCAGGCCCTGCTCACTGTTCACCCAATACCCATCCTCCCCTTGTTTCTTGCTCAAGGAATTCCAGTTTTGTTTCCATTCCAGCTGGGAAATTGCATTTCAGGCCTCTCTCAGTGAAGGGTGTTCAAATGACACAGCTCCGGCCAATGGCATGGAGATGGAGTTCACGGGGCAGGACTTCCCAGCAACTCTTTAAAATGCTGAGTAACTGGCCATTACTTTTGCTATCTGCCCTTTCCCTCCTCCCTGTGTGCATCACAGCTGCTATGCCAGATGTGGACCAGACCTCTCCCGACCACAAGGTGAGGAGGAGGATGATAACGATCACACACCAGGAATGTCTGAGTTGAAAGACAGGTGGTGCCTGGTCTCCGATGGCATCGAGAGGGCCAAGTAGCAACCTTGGACCCCTGCCCCAGCCTGCCAGTTGGTGGGCTTCAGGAACATGCCACTGCATGCTATCCCTCACTAGGATCCTGGGCACGTCCACTGAAATCTTATTAGCTCCTGTTTCCCCATCAACAAAATGGAAATAATAAGAGCCCACTTCCTGACACTATTCTGGGGGTTCAGTGAGACAGTGTCAAGAGATTGGCATAGTCCCAGCATGTGAGGGCCCTGGTACCCAGGGAATATAGGCTGCTGTGACTGTTACCTTCATGATTGATTTTCCTTGTGTGATCATGTGTTTGGGTATTTTCCTTTCTCTCTCCCCTTTGTCTCTTCAAGCACAAGGGCCATGTCTCATCTACTCTTCCAACCTCAGTTTCCCCCATGTGGCCTGCTATGTGTTAGCACTGATTACATTTCAATGAAAGATACATGAGTTACCCTTTGTAGGGAATGTAACTCATCTCTCTCTCCTGCCCCTGAGCACCAACCTAATTCAATTTATGCTTTTTCTACAACATGGAAGAATAACTCAACAACCAACAACACAAAAATTACGAAAACATTGCTGTCTCCACCCTAAAGAATGCAGATGTGATCGGGTGCGTTCTGGGTGGTATAGCTACAGATGCCACCCTAAAGAATTTGTACTCAAGCTGAGAACATAAGAAAAATTCCTGCACAGTTGTAGTACAAGGAAGAGGACCATGAGGGTTCTTAGATAAGAATGAACGAGACTGGACACAGTGGCTCAAGTCTGTCATCCCAGTACTTTGGGAGGCCGAGGTGAGAGGACCACCTGAGCCCAGGGGTTTGTGATCAGCCTGGGCAACTTGGTGAGACCTCGTCTCTACAATATATCAAAAAATTAGCTGGGCATGGTAGCGCATGCCTGTGGTTCCAGCTACTTGGAAGGTTGAGGCAGAAAGATTGCCTGGAGCCCAGCAAGTTGATGCTGGGTGGCCATGAGTGTGCCCCTGCACTCCAGCTTGGGCGACAGAGTGAGACTCTGACTCAAAAAAAAACAAAAACAAAAACAAGAATGAACCAAAAGCTGCAGGTGGACCATGAAATATACAGGGCTTGGGGATGGTGGGTTGGGATTTCCATGAGGAAGATAACATGAGCTCCGTGTCCTAGGTGGACAGGGAATTAATAGGAAACCCTGGCTCTTATCCTGGGAATGGGGTCAGCAGGAAGGTTGGAAAGCTGGGTGGAAGATTTCAATGCCAGGCTGAGACATTGCTCTCTCTCGGCAGTGGGGAGCCATTGAAGGTTTGAGAGCTGAGAGGGCCGTCAGAATTGGGATTTAAGTCAGTGAATCCAGCAGCCAAGCAGAGATGGATTGGAAAGGGAGACAGGAGGTAGGTACCAGTGAGCAGGCCATTCAGCAGATGAGAAAGGAGGTGTGTGTCCTCCTGACACTGTGAGCTGTGCCTTCACAGCATGTGAACAGTTGCAAGTTGACATGTCTTTGGGCAGTCATTTGATTACGCCTGTCTTCTTCTCTAGCATGGGTGCTCCTTGAGGCAGGCCGTGAGTCTGTCCCAGAGACCGCTATGAATCCTCAGCCTCCAGGGAGGAGAGGCTCCATGAACAGTGTGGAAGGATGAAGTAAGTTAGGGGAGCTGAGGTCTGACCTGGGTCTTCTGGAACACTGAGAGTGGTCTCTAGGCCTTGAAAACGAAACCAGAGGCTAGACATGGTGGCTCATGCCTGTAATCCCAGCATTTTGGGAGGCTGAGGCGAGAGGATTGCTCGAGCCCAGGAGTTTGAGACTAGCCTAAACAACATAGCAAGACTTTGTCTCTGCCAAAAATATAAAAAATTAGCTAGGTGTAGTGACATGCGCCAATAGTCCCAGCTACTCGGGAGGCTGAGGAGAAAGGATCGCCTGAGCCCGCGAGGTCAAGGCTGCGGTGAGCCGTGATCGTGCCATTGCATTCCAGCCTTGGCAACAGAGTGAGAGTCTAACTCAGAAAAAAAACAATAGCCAGACAATGAGAAGGCTAGTCAGTACCCGGTCCTGGGAGAAATGGTAATGAACTTGTCGTTGGCTTCAGACGTCCTAGAGATTTCAACCCAAATGCCAGTTCTGCTACAACTTGCTACATGACTTTGGAAGCCACTTACCCTCTCCAGGTTTCTTTCTACAATTGTTGAGATGCACAACCTTGCAAAGCTCCCAGAGCCCCGTGCATCACCTTGGGAAGGGAGGAGGGAATTTATTGGGCACACGCTACATGCCAGACCACTGAGCCAAGAACTTTCCCTATGTGTTCTCATTTAATCCTCAGAAGAAGTTTCAAGATTGGAAAACATACCCCAGAATAGCCAGGGGACCCTGTGTCCTGTGTTCCAAGTCATCCAGGCCTAAGGAACAAGCCAGACTCCACATTTTCCTATCTGGGTGTCCTTGGGCAAGTGACTTAATTTTCCTATGCCTCATTTGTAAAAGCAGCCTCTAAAGTATCATTTACCTCCCATAGGAATTGGAAATCATGCATTTAATTCATGGTCCCTCAGCCTGGTCCTTAGAATAATGTCAGCTGTTGATATAATGCTCTACCCAGTGGAAAGCCAAAGCTGTTTCCAAGAGTTCTGTTCATTTGTGGGAGGTGCAGAATCCCATGGTCACATCCCTCTAATGAGGTGCTACTGTTTCCTAAATACAACTTGTTTTTGTTTTTTTGAATTGGGGTCTCGCCTTGTCGCCCAGACTAGAGTGCAGTGGCATGATCACGGCTCACCACAGCTTTGACCTCCTGGGCTCAGGTGATCCTCCTGTTTCAGCCTCTAGAGTAGCTGGGACTACAGGCACATACCACCATGCCCAGATAAGTTTTTTTATTTTTCATATTAACACGGTCTTGCTGTGTTGCCAAGGCTGGTCTTGAACTCCTGGACTCAAGTAATCCTCCCACCTCGGCCTCCCAAAGTGCTGGAATTACAGACATGAGCTACCATGCCCAGCCCTATTTCTCTCTCTCTCTCTCTTTTTTTTTTTTTTGAGTTGGAGTCTCACTCTGTCTCCCAGGCTGGAGTGCAGTGGCATGCTCATGGCCACCTCAGCCTCGACCTGCTGGGCTCAGGTGATCCTCTCACCTCAACCTTTCAAGTAGCTGGAACTATAGGCATATGCCACCACACCCGGCTAATTTTTATTTATTTATTGTAGAGATGAGGTCTTGCCAGCTTGCCCAGGCTGGTCTCCAACCCGTGGGCTCAGGCAATCCTCTCACCTCAGCCTCCCAAGGTGCTGGGATTATAGAAACCTTGAACCACCACGCCTGGCTCAGCCCTATTTTCTAAATACAATTTTAAAAATCATCTAGCTTTATACAACTTAAGTGAATCTATTTCATAAGGACTTGAGACACCTGTGGCAATGCAGATGTCCTGTCACTTGTGAGATGTGGAAGGCAACTGAAAGAATAAACCAAGAAACATACAGCAGAGGGCTGGCAGCTTGTTGGAGGCTGCATGCCTGGTCCCCTTGTTAGAGGAGGGGTCTGCAATCTTAGAGAGGCGGACCTAGTCTATTTCTACCCGGGAGTACCAGACTGAAATAGAATTGAGAAGGGAATAATTTCTCCATTTCCCAGTCAGTGTCATTTGATGTGATGCAAAACCTACCGCGCAGACCCGTGAGTGGGAGGAAATATTGCACTAGGCTTCCCGGATGGAAGGCCACCTCTCCTGGGTGACAACGATGCACGCGCCAGGCAAAGTGGCTTCCTTAGTGACCCTCCCTGTCCCCCCAGCCTTGCTCGAGCTGGCACATTTTGGCGGGAGCAGGAGGAACAGCCGCTCTTTTCAAAGTGGAGGAGCACTTTTTAACCATCGTTGCCTTTTCATCTCTATGACCCGTTTTAACGACTTAATTTGCCGAGTTCCTGTGAACTGCCTATCGATAATTGATAGATTGTTCCTTCCTTTCCCATTTCCTTTATGAGTCATCCCAGGAAGTGTGTTTGTGCGCTGCGTGTAACCTGATAGGCCGGCGAGTGACCGGCTGGCCTGTGGGTCCGTGGCAGTTCATACTGTCCAGAAGCGCCGGGGCCTCCGACCAGGAAGCAATCCAGTTGGGTCCCAGCAGCAACTCTTCATCAAAATGCCCTGCAGCCCAAGCACGCGGATGTCTCCTGACTCAAGTGGCCTGGAGTGGCCTTGTGGGGGGAGATCGTCAATGCCAGGTCTGCTCTTCCTTCGTGGACTCCACCTCCCTCCCAGCCCCACAACTTGGGCCTTTACATGGTAGGGGTGGGGTGTCTAGCTAAGGACATGCAGTTTAAGAGATTTCAGTTTCTCAGCCTCATCCAGTTCCCGCGTGTGTGTGTGTGTGTGTGTGTGTGTTTCCTTTTGGGGTTTATTCAGGCAAGAAGCATTAATTACAGAGTTCTGTCTCCAGATGGCATTTCTGGCCGAATCAGAACAGAAGTGTCAGACAGTTACCTACAGATGCTTTTATTTGTCCAGCAGTTTGAACCACTGGTTATTGAAAATCTGGAGATTGCACCTACATTCCAGACTTTTTAAAACTTCTGTTGAAAAAATGGAAAGAAAGAGCTGCTCTCGGTCCACTTTCCTGCAGGAAAACAAGTGAAGCAGCTAAGAAGAGCCCTCCTCATGGTGCCTGAGGGTCCACTCTCCTGTCAACAGGTGCATGTGGCCTTCTAGGCCCCTGTGGGTGACTTTTAGATCCCTGTCCTATGTGGCCCACACCGAAGAGCTGTCATTCTTTGAGGGCACTCTGAATTTAGCCTGACAATTGTCAGATTCCTATTCAAGTTCATTTTATTCTGTAGTGACTTAATCATAGCTCCCAGTCCTCAGCTTGAAAGAAAGGGCTCTCGTTTTATGGACTGGATGAAGAGCTACTCTCCATCGGCTAAAGTGAGGGGACTCCGAAATGACTTACTTCGCACCTGTGTGTCCCCATGGGGACATGAATTTCACAGACACAGGAGAGGATGCTTGTTTGTAATCAACCACCGCTAAGCCCTTCACATCTTGCACGGTGCCTGGTTCACCCAAGAAGGAGGGGTGAAATGAATGAATGGTACTCTCAAGGAGCTCACCACCTTAAACACATCAATGGCACACTCTGCAATAAGGGTGATGAAAAAATAAAGCCAAGGACTGTTGAAATTAAGGGAAGGGGCGCCTTGGCCCAGTTGGTGGGGATGGGGAGAGGCCAGAAGAGGCTTTGAGGAGGAAGCAGGATATATGAGCAGGGACTTGGAACCTTGAAGGGGACAGGCACCGGGAAGGGACGGGAACAGCATGTGCGAAGATTGGAGAGCCAGGAGTTCATGGTGCTCCATCATGGGCATGGCTCCTTCACTCGACTGAGGGCCGCCTCTTGCCCAGTCTGTGTCCCCAGTGTCCAGGACAGTGATGGGCGCAGGTTGGGCATTCCATCGGTGTTTATTAAATGAGAATGTGGAGGAGTGACGGAATGGAGATTTAGCTGTGATATACACGTAGCGTTGAGTCAAGTTTGGATCCTTTGAAATCTGGAGGCTGGTACAGAGAGGGAAGGTCTGATCTGAGAGTGGCTTGGAGTCAGTGGAGGCAGCAAAGATGGGTTGGTTCGGAGGGCATGTAGGGATAGGCTCTGGCGTGATCCTAGGCTGAGGGCCACATAGACACCGTAAAGAAGATCCCAAACAATCTCCAATTCAACTCTGGGAACCCTCAGAAATACATCCCCTCCTTGATGTTTTCTGGCAGAACAAAAGGTGTTGGACTATTTGGCTTCCAAAGATGATCTCAGACTTTCCCTGATACTAACCTAACAGCCCACATTTAGATGTTGGGGGCAAAAGGATCCATGTCCACTCTCTGTCGCACTTAGGAGTCATGATTTTATAGATTCTGTGAAATGCTTGCGTTTGGGGTAGGAAGGGGGCATGGCCAGAAAGAGTCTGTCACTCACTCGGTGAGCTGCGTCAGCCTGGGACCATGCCCAAATGCCCTCCATCACCATCTATCCCTCTTGTCACCTCTCCACGAGCAATGCTGTGAGTTCCAGCCTCGCTGGAGTCTACAAGCGAAGATTTGCAGTTTTGTCCCTCCTTCCAACACCTGTCACAGTTCTACCACTCCGCACACTGTGAACCAACCCCGTGGCTGCCCACAGAACTTCCGGGGCCCTGAACTAACCTGGAGAGAAGAGGTGCTTCAGGAGAACAGATCTTTCCTTGTGTCCTCTCACGGCCAACTTGTGTCCTTCCTTCCAGTAACTTTGTCTTAGGTCAGTTCCTTAGACGCAGAGCTAGAGACAGAGATGCTTGTGCAACTACATCGTGGAGGAAGTGTCCTCTCAGGAAACCTGGGCAGGAGCAGAGGAAGCCGGGCAGGCAGGGGAAGGAGATAGGGAGGAATGTGTCTTCTGGAGAGCCCCGGACCTAGGAAAGGCCCCAGAGTGGAAGCTGCACACCAGGGATTCTTCTGCTTTAAAGGCGGTCCTGGCTATGGGCATGTACAGGGCCAGTGGGGTGCAGAGGGTGGTGAACCTCTGAGGCAGCCCTGGTCAGCCCAGGGCAATCCCTAGCCCATGGCAACTCCCAGGAAGAGGGTACAGGCATCCAGCAAGGGCATCTGGTCAAGGGTGCTGATAGTATCTGCTGTATACCTGTTGACAATCAAAGGCTGACCTGGCTGATAGAGGTGCTCACGCTGGTAATCCCAACACTTTAGGAGGCTGAGGCAGGAGGATTGCTTGAACCCAGGAGTTGGAGACCAGCCTGGACAACATAGTGAGACCCCATCTCTAAAAAAAAAAAAGAAAAGAAAGAAAGAAATCAATAGCCAGGCATGGTGGAGTGTGCCTGTAGTCTCAGCTACTTGGGAGGCTGAGACAGAAGGATTGCCTGAGTCCAGGAGGTTGAGGCTGTGGTAAGCTGTGATCGTGCCACTGCATTTCAGCCTGGGTGACAGAGTGAGACCCCAACTCAAAACAAAACAAAACAAACAAACCAGCAAACAACAAAGGCAGATCCTTTAGTAGTTACTGTCTCAGCAAATAGACAAGGCTTCAAATCCTGTTCCCTCCACGCTCAGCAAAGTGACCTCAGGCAAGTCACCTAACCTCACCGAGCCTCAGTGTCCTCTTCTGTAGGATGAGGATCCTGCGAGCTTTCATCTTCTAGGATGGTCATGAGGATTTAACAAGAAGACGTGAGTGAACCTGACTCACATAAGGCCCGGCCCTGGGTAAACCTTCACATTGGCTATTATTACAGTTGTCGCTGCCACTGCTGCTGTCCTAACAGGCCCAAAGTTGGAAAAGGTTTTGCCCAGCTGAGGCTCTGATCTTTGGGTGAAGAATTGCTTATTCCACTAAACCGCAAAGGGGTGCTTTGTCATAGGGTAACACGGGAGAGACAGATACGTGTGCACATTTTTAAAAGCTGAGCTCGGTCGGAGCCTGGTTACACATCTGATTGGCATTTGGCAGGTCGTGACTCAGCCCTGGGTCCAAAGGCTCCCGAGATGTGCTTGGAAAGGAATGAGCTGTTGGAACAGCCTTCGCCAGGAAGTATGTCAACAGCCGACACCCTATTTTCCATGTGAACATCCTGCAAACAACACAGCCTTCAACTGCCTGCAAATTGCTTTGCTGCCAGTTGCCAGCATGCTCTGTGTGTGTTTGTGTGTATGTATATAGTATATATGTATGTGTATATATATGGTACCCTTTTATGCACACATACACACACATATATTTGACTATTCCTATATATATAGTCCAAATATATTCCTATAGTCAAAGAAGAAGAAATTAACAAGAAAAAGAACCTCAATTCTTAGCGAGTTTTTGAAGCAAAATGTAAAGATTATTTCTATTCAATTAAAACCGGTGGCTCAAGCCTGTAATCCCAGCACTTTGGGAGGCCAAGACAAGAGGATTGCCTGAGCCCAGGGGTTCGAGACCAGTCTGGGCAACTTGGTGAGACCTCGTCTCTACTATGTATCAAAAAAATTAGCTGGACGTGGTAGCCCGTGCCTGTAGTTCCAGCTACTTGGGAGGCTGAGGCAGAAGGATCACTTGAGCCCAGCAGGTGGAGGGTGCAGTGGCTATGAGCGGACCACAGCACTCCAGCCTGGGCAACAGAGTGAGATTCTCACTCAAAAAAAAAACAGGAAGGCCCAGCCTCAAAGGTTCTATTCCACCTCATCTTTATTGGTTATTCTTCCTAAGGGAGAAGCTGCTTTTGTTCCTTCAAACTGACACAGGGTCCAAAAATGAGTCAAACCCAGAATTTCCTATGGAACCTCTAGAAGCCTGGTTGGGCAAGGACCAGTTATTAACTAATTAATTAATTAATTTTTGAGGCAGTGCCTTACTCTGTCACCCAGGTTGGAGTGCAGTGACATAATCACAGTTCACCATAACCTCGATCTCCTAGGCTCAGGTGTTCCTCCTGCCTCAGCCTCTCAAGTAGCTGGGACTACAGGCATATACCACCATGCCTGGTTTATTTTTATTTTTATTTTTTTTTGTAGAGATGAGATCTTGCTACGTTGGCCAGGCTGATCTTGAACTCCTGGGCTCAAGCAATCCTCCCACCTTGGCCTCCCAAAGTGCTGTGTTTGCAAGCGTAAGCCACCACACCCTGACTAAGGGACAGTTCATTTAAGTCCACTCTCCAGCCTAACTTCTTGGTTCTCCATTTTTGCAGAAATTATTTGATGACAGACACCGAGGCCCTGCCTTTGTCTTGCCTCCCCTGTTTCCCAGGAATGCTACTGGGTTTCTGTTCCATCAGCAGAAGCCAGGGGATTATCTGATTTTTGCCCAAAGAAGGAAGACCCCAGGCTTCAAAATGTGTTATCCTTTGCTGCTTTCAGCTGCATTCTTTGCAGTTGCAGGAGAGAGAGAGATGTTCTAAATTAGCATAGAACTTGCCACTTAAAAAAAAGTGCAAGCTTTTTTTGTTTTAATTCAAATTTATTATTATTCCAGTTTCTTTTATATATGTATATTTTTATTTTAATGACGTGCGGTACAATTCAGGATAAGGTATATAAGTGGACATTGTACAGGTAAAGTTTGGGCCTCCCTTTGGTCCCCACTTTGTCTTGTTTGAGATCAGGTACCCTTATGGATGTTGTGCCCCGCCCCCAGCCCCACCCTGCCATATCCCGCTACTGCCAATCCATTTCTCATAATATGGTAACTGTTTAGGGTCCACTTATGAGTGAAAAAGTGCAAACTTATCTATGGTAACAGAAAGCAGATCAGTGATTGTGTGTGAATGGGAAGGAGAGAGATGGATTATAAAGGAATGTGAGGAAAACTTGGGGAGAAGTGTTCTCTATCTTGGTGTTGGGGGTTCCACAGGTGTACACATATGTCACAACTCATCAAATTGTGCGCTTTCATATGTGTAGCGGATTCACTGTTAGTTACGCCTCGATAAAGTTGTACACAACACAATGAATGATTTCTCTGTTTTGCAATAATATATTTTATTTATTTATTTATTTATTTATAAGTCTGCATCTCATTCTGTTGCCCAGGCTGGAGTACAGTGGCATGATCCCAGCTCACGGCAGCCTTAACCTCCTGGGCTCCAGCAATCCTTCTGCTTCAGCCTCCTGAGTAGCTAGAACTGTACAGATGTGTGCCACCATGTCCAGCTAATTATTTTGATTTTTTTTTTTTTTTTTTTTTAGTTGGAGTCTCACTCTATCACCCAGGCTGGAGTGCAGTGGCACATTCACAGCCACCACGGCCTCAGCCTGCTGGGCTCAGGTGATCCTTACACCTCAGCCTTTCTGATAGCTGGAACTACAGGTGTACGCCACCACACTCGGCTAATTTTCTGATTTATTGTAGAGACAAGATCTCACCATGTTGCCCAGGCTGATCTCAAACCCCTTGGCTCAGACAATCCTCCTGTTTTGGCCTTCCAAAGTGCTGGGATTACAGGTGTGAGCCACCATATCCCGCTTTTTTGGATTTTTTGTAGAGACAGTGTCTCACTATGTTGCCCAGGCTGGTTTTGATTCTCCTGCCTCAGACTTCCAAAATGCTGGGATTATAGGCATGAGCCACTGTACCCAGCCTGGAGCACAGCTAATTCTAATCCCCCTCCATAGATAGATAGATAGATAGATAGATAGACAGATAGATAGATAGATAGATAGATAGATAGATAGATAAATGGTACACTTTTATACACACACACATATATATACACACTCACACACATATATTTGACTATTCCCATACATCAAAGAAGAGGAAGTTAACAAGAAAAAGAGCTCACCATGGGGAATAATTGTGTCCAATTTTGTGAGTCAAACTGTCAGGTAACGACTTAGACATGTGCAAGATTCAGTTCAGGGTTCCCTGGGAGGTATTTGCGTGGCTCGGGGCAGGGAGTTAGTTATGTGCTGAGAAAGATAACCAAGAAGGGTGAAGACAGACAGGATTTTCATTCATTTTATTTCATTTCAAACAGAAAACTTACCTTTGCGGCTCGGTTCATAATCTGAGTGCTTTGGGAGGCTGTGGTGGGAGGATTGCCCGGGGGCCAGGAGTTTAAGACCAGCCTGGGGAACATAGGGAGATCCCCATCTCTACAAAAAGTTTTTTAAAAAAAGAAAACCTACCTTTTGCGTCAGCCCTCATTGGACGCTGGAGACACAGGAGAGATCTGATATAGCCTCTGGGAGTTGGTATTACAAGAAGCAAAGGAAAGGAAAAGACAGGACAGGTGGTGCGGAGTGGAAGTGAGGTGGGAGGAAGAGCGGGGAAGGAGGAGGACACATTCCGAGTGCTCACTCTTGGAGGTCCTTGATGGGAGCCAAGCCTGCCAGGGCACTGCAGCAAAAGGGTATTCCAGGCCCTTGTACATTTCAGGGCAAAACGCCAGGCTATCTGATATCTCCAGCACAGGGCACAAGCCACGAGCCCAAGGGAGTTTCCAGTTTCAGCATTAGGTAGCGCTATAAGGGGAGACCCCCCTATTCAATTATCTTTTGGCGGGCAGGCCCCTTGCAGTACAGGCTTCCTCCGCCGATGTTCGAGAAACCCATTGGCATCAGCGTACCAGGTAGTGTTGGTAGGAGAGGCTGCGTTCAGCTTCAGTGAATTCTTTTTTGAGATTCTGTCAACACATTTGCTTTATTTCATCATGGGTGATTTATACAACCTGCCCACCCTGCGCTGAGTGTTCAGCAGTTTTTGACCAAAAACGACATGACCCCGCATGCCCCACCCTCCCTATTCACACGATCTCACCCTGAGTGACATTTTTTGTTTGTTTGTTTCCCCAGAAGAAAAGTCCTCTGGGAAACATTTTGCTAATGTAGAAGAGGTGGAACAAAAAACAGCAGAAACACTCAAGGGCATCAACACGGACAAGTTCAAGAACTGTTTTGAGCAATGGAAACAGCATCTTGATAGAATATTGCATCAAACAGAGAGTACTTTGAGAGTGACTGAAATTCAAACATGGAAGAATAAACACACATTTTTAAATAAATAAATTCTGGACTTTTTGGGTCCCCCTCAAATATTACTTTTGATGCGATCATAGCTTTGGTTTTCAACAGTAGTTGTAATAAAACACAAGCAAAGCTTGAAAATCAATGTGGAATAGAAAACTAGGGTGGCAGTGCCCACTCAACTCCCCAGGGATTGCGGAGCTATAGACTACGGAAGAGCACCCACCCTGCTCATAGGCAACTCTGGCTACTTAAGAGTGAAACAGAAATAGGATTATTCTTTCTGTTCATGTGTTCTGTTTTTTTTTTCAAGCTGCTGCTAAGTTGTTCAGACATAGACACTTACTAAATCCTTCAGAGCTAACTGCTCGGATAAGAACTTTAGGTATTTCTCTTTGCCTAGGGCACCAGGAGAGACAGTTTTGAGACACTCAGGGCACTGAACAGAGACGTTTGTAGCGTCTGATTCCTCTGTTATTGCAACACGCAATTCTTTTTTTTTTTTTTTTTTTTTTTTTGAGTTGGAGTCTCGCTCTGTCGCTCAGGCTGGAGTGCAGTGGCACACTCACGGCCATCTCAGCCTCGACCTGCTGGGCTTAGGCGATCCTTCCACCTCAGCCTTCCAAAGTAGCTGGAACTATAGGCCTGTGCCACCATGCCCAGGTAATTTTTAAAATTTATTGTAGAGACGAGATCTCACCAAGTTGCCTCGGCCGGTCTCAAACCCCTGGGCTCAAGCAACCCTCTCGCCTCAATCTCCCAAAGTGCTGGGGTTACAGGCTTGAACCACCGGCAACATGCAATTTTTAAAAATTTATTTCTTGCAATGACACTGTTAGTTAGGTACTATTACTCACTCTGCTTTTGAGAAAACAGAATCAGTGAAGACCAATGTCCTGTAACCAGTTAGTGCTGGAGGATTAAATGAATTGAGATCAGTCAGACAGAATGTTCTCAGCCACCACTCTCATTCTTCAGACACTTAAGGTGTCCAGTTAACCAGTGCACCCGAAGCAATAGGAAAGCTTAGTTTTACTGCATAACTAACAAGGCCACATTATTCCTTCATCCTGTTAAACTGCACTGGCGTCTTATCCTCTAATTTGAAAGCCCTTGATGTCTGGGCAGTGTGGCCCCATGAGTCAGACCCTTGGCTCCACTGTTGTGATCGTGGACAGGACAGAGCCCTGGGGACCCAAGGAGTAACGCGTCCTTTAAAAAGGGTCCTGACCGGGCCGTTTTCCAGGCACCAGGAGGTATTCTTTCTGAGGAATGTGAACCACTTGGAGAGAGTTCAGTAAAAAGCAGTCACTGTGACCCCGGGGTGGGAATCAAAGAACGTGACAACGTTAGAGACCTGCGAATCAACCCCCTCATGACACCAAGAGAAAACAGGCCCAGGGGGTTAAGGCTCTGTCTAAGGCCACGGGGGAGTTGGCGGCAGAGCCAGGGTGAGATCCAGCTCTCTTGACGTAAGCCACTGGGCAGAAACCAGGCCCAAGAAGAAAACAGCGGGAGCTTCAGCTGGTGACTCAGACCTTATTCGTCCCCTTCCAGTCAGCCTCCAGGATGGCCTTGAAGCCCCCCCCCCACCCCTGGGTGCTCACATTCATTGCCCTTGGTCCTCTTCTGTGCTGCATCATCTTGCATATATTACCCTGAACCGGTTGACTTCAGCTACATTTTTTTTTTTTTTGAGACAAGAGTCTCACTCTGTCGCCCAGGCTGAGTGCAGTGACACAATCACAGCTCACCCAGGCTCAAGTGATCCTCCTGGCTCAACCTCCCAAGTAACTGGGACTACAGGCATACACCACCACACTTGGCTAGCTTTTTGTAGAGACAAGGTCTCACTATGTTGCCTTCACTTGTCTTGAATCCTCCCTCCTCAGTCTCCTAAATTGCTGGGATTATAGGCATGAGCCACCACGCCAGGCTATTATATAGAGTTTTAATCAGGTACAAAGCTACCCAGGTAGGGAGTATATTTTTTGGCTCTCTTGGGGGCTATGTGTAGCCATGTGATCTTGTTTGACCAATGAGATAAAAGCAGAAGTGACAGACACCATTTCTAGGCCTTGACTGGGTGTGTGCCCCTGGTTTCTTTCTCCTTCCCGCCAACTAAAGACTGGTGAGAATGGGACAGTCATCTCGGACCCAAAGTTGGAAGCCACATGCTAATGATGGAAAAGATACCTTACTGTTCAAACTGCCTACTTCTGGGCTGTGTAAAAGCAGCCTTGCTTGAAGCATTGTATTTCTGGATCTTTTTGTTATAACAGCAAAACCTGTACCTAGCACTGGCTATATAATTGGCGGGGCCCATTGCAAAATGCAAATGTGCCACTCCTGTTTGGGGCTGGACATGGTGGCCTGTGATCCCAACACTTTGGGAGGTTGAGTCAGGAGGATTACTTGAGCCCAGGAGTTTGAAATCATCCTAGAGAATATAGTGAGACCCCGCCTCTACAAAAAATAAAAAAAAATTAGCCGGGTGTGGTGGCATGCCCCTGTAGTCTCAGCTACTTGGGAGACAGGCGGAAGGATCCCCGGAGCCCAGGAAGTCGAGGCGACAGTGAGCCGTGATCATGCCACTGCACTTCAGCCTGGGTGACAGAGCGAGACTCTGACTCAACAAATATATATAAGAAGAATTTCAGACAGTGACGATAGAGCACAGCGTTGGGTGGGCATCTTCCATCCTTCTGAGGGAAAGGTTTACTCCTATCTTCTAGCACCTGAGATAGAAAGGCATTTGGGTTCAGAGGTTACGAAGCAGGCTCTGGTTCTATGACTTACCTACCAGCTGTGTGAGCTTGGGTAAAGCTTCATTTTCTCATCTGTAAAATGGT
Organism: Carlito syrichta; assembly: GCF_000164805.1. Taxonomy (NCBI): domain Eukaryota; kingdom Metazoa; phylum Chordata; class Mammalia; order Primates; family Tarsiidae; genus Carlito; species Carlito syrichta. The sequence continues at coordinate 222,336 of NW_007260137.1, read as the reverse complement.
ACTATTAATCAAAGTCCTGCCCCATTGGCTTGGTATGAGGACTCAACGAGGTGATGCCGGCATTCACTTGGCGTTTGGTGAGCCCTTTCTATGTGCCTGCTGTCGTCACTGGTGGAAAGCCCACAAGAAGCTAGACTTCTCAGACTCTCTCAAGCATCCACCTGCATCCTCCCTGCCCCCGTCCCTGCCTGTTTCTACCCCAGGAGGCTGGGCTGTTCTCTTCCCTTGCTGCCATGCTGGGCCAGGCGGGTGTTTTTGACTTTTGTTTAAAATTGGGGCAAAAGGGTTATGTTGAACCGAGTCTAATTTATTAAAATAATTGCCTTAATGAATCCTAATTATTAAATGCTCACTTAGGTATGTGTTTCCCTCTGCTGATACCTGTGCTTCATATTAGTCATTATGAAACAAGACATGCAGCAAGCTGTGTAATTAGAGGTAAAGCGTTGAAGACACAAACCAATAAAAATCAAAGGAGGAAAATGCTTTGAAGAGAGAGCTGGGGAGGAGTCAGGGCTTCCTGTGTCCTGCCAGGAACCCGTGGCGGGGCAGGGGCGCAGGGGGTGGGGTATGGGGTGATGGCCCATAGCCCCGTGTACCAGACCTCTCCACCCAAGACAAAGGGGAAATGAAGAGAGACCAAGGAGTCCCCATGTTGCCTCTTTAAACAAGCTGGAGGGCCGGGCGTGGTGGCTCAAGTCTGTAATCCCAGCACTTTGGGAGGCCGAGGCGAGAGGACTGTCTGAGCCGCTGGTTCGAGACCAGCCCGGGCAACTTGGTGAGATCTCATCTCTACAATAAATAAATTTTTAAAAAATTAGCTGGGCATGGTGGCACGTGCTTGTGGTTCCAGCTACTTGGAAGACTGAGGTGGAAGGATCGCCTGAGCCCAGCAGTTCGAGACTGCGGTGGCCGTGAGCGTGTCACTGCACTCCAGCCTGGGCGACAGAGTAAGATTCCAACTAAAAAAAAAGCTTTCCTTATTTTTTTGTTTGTTTTTTCATGTATTATTTTAGTGAAAAGCATTATAAACCTATTACAGTACAGTACTATATAGCTGATTGTGTTACCAAGGCTAACTTTGTTGGACTTACAAACAAATTGGACTTATGAACACGCTCTTGGGATAGAACTCGTTCATATGTAGGGATTTACTGCATTGAGGCCGTCACTTACAGATCCTTAAAATGTGACCTCATGTGGAGCTAGGGTCTTTGCAGAGGTCATCAGGTTAAGTTGAGGATATTAGGGTGATCCCTAATCCAAAATGATTGGTGTTCTTATAAAAAGTTCCATGACCTTGGTGACTTAAACAGACGTTCGTTGTCTCACAGTTCTAGAGGGCAATAGTCCGTGAGCAAGATGTCTGCTAGGTTGATTCCTTCTGTGGGCTGTGTGAGAGCCCCCAGCTCCCTCCCCATCTGCTGAGAGTCTGCTGACAATCTCTGGTGTTTCTTGGTGGTAGAAGTGTCACCTGATCCCTCTCTTCATTGTCATATGGCATTCTCCCCATATGCATGTCTGAGCCCAAACTTTCCCTTTCAATGGAGGATGCCAGTCACGTTGGATTAGAGTCTCATCCTGCATTTAACTTGATCATCTTTGTGAAGACTTTATTTCTACATAAAGCCACATTCTAGGTGTTGGGGGTTAAGATTCCAGCACATGAACTTTGAAAGGGACTCAATTCAGCCTGTTAATAGTGATCTTCCTTTCTGTGAGCTCGGCTGCAAAGTGAAATGTTGCGATTAGATAACCTCCAAGGCCTTTTCAGCCCTAAAGTCTGACATAGGCCAAACAAATTCCAGCCCCCAGCCACGCAGCGGGCAGGTCCAGCCTTGACCAAAGGCTGCAGAAAGACACACGAAGATGCCAACTTAGAGGGGGCGCATGGGGTTGGAAGCCACTTCCCATGACAAAGGTGCTCTGCTGGGGAGACCCTTTGTCCCATGACAAAGGTGCTCTGCTCTTCAAATCTCTGTATCCAAGGACTCTGCTGAGTTGGGCAGAGGGGACCCATGACATGAGTGGTACTAGCCCACCCGGCAGAGCAATTGGTAGTGCTCAGCCAATCCAAGCCCCATATGGAGCCATAGACATTCTTTTCTCTACTGAAACTTTTCAGTCTGGCATGAAATTCCACACAGATTCATCATTCACTCTTCAAGAAAAATGTGTTGGACAACTAAATGGTGGGGACTGCTTAGGATATTGGAGACACAGTAACAAACAGAACAAAGTTCTTGCCCTCACGGAATTTTCATTTGCAAGCACGGGGTGCGGGGTGGGGGTGCAGATAACAAACAGAAACAAGTAAATAATTCCAGATCATGATCAAAGGCAAAGAAGAAACAAAAACCATCCAAAGTCAGAGTGTACCTGCATCCACTATCACCGGCTCGTGGTGGGCAGAGCTGAGGGACTTTTGCTCTGACCAGTAGCTTTACTGGCTTCTGGAAAGTTCCTAAGTAGAGAAGTTTCCAGCTGCAAAGTCTAAAAAGACAGAAGACCATGAGAGGGGAGCTTCCACTTCAGCAAAATGCCTTCCATTGAGTGTTGCATACAGAGTAACGCCTTTGGAGCTCATAACTCTGAGTTTCAAACTTGCATCTATCACTTCTGACTGTGTGGCCTTGAGCCAGTCATTTCACTGAGACTGCAAGTGAAATGGGGAAATAATTATAATAGCTATTTCGTCGGGTGGTTATGAGGACTGGATGTGATAATACATGAAACTCACACAAGCTAGAAGTTAGAAATGCTTTTGCTTTGGAATCAACCTCAACTTAGTACAAAGGAAAGAGTCCCAGTCTTGGTGTCCGAGCGGCCGAGTTCGAGCACCGCTTCTGCTAGACCCAGATAGTGAGACTCTGGGAAGGACTTCTCTGAGCCTGGGAAAATTCATTCATTCATTCAAACAAGAAAACTTGACTTTAAAATAGGCATGGTCATTTACATTTCACTGAGTTGTTCTAGCGATTACACAAATCCATACATGGAAACTTCATTGAAAGTCAAGTTCATAAAATAGCTGTTCCTGTGTTACATGAAGCATCCGTCCCCATCCCACTCACACAACTTTCCCAAGGTCTTATACTTTTTTATTTGTCCCCACTTGGCTTCTGCCCAAGTCACCCAGGCAGCAGACCTCCAAAGTCAACCCACGTCCAGGAAGCTCTTAGAGCAGGCAGGACCAGGGCCCTAGTGAGTCCAAAGAGAAGTGGTACCTGCCCAGCATCCGAGCCAGGCATGTCGGAAATATCACACAGACCTTGGAGACAGACACACCTAGAGGTCTATCACAGGTCATCCCTCGAGGCTAGGCAGCCTTGGGAGAGGCATGCCACTCCTCCGAGCCTCCACTTCCTCATCTGGAAAACAGAAAGCCCAATTCTGGAATCTTAGCTACCATTACTGTGCAGATGATAGGCGATAATGAAGGTGGTAATGACAGTAACAATAATAATAATAACAATAATAAATTCTTTCCCTGTATTGACTGTTTTCAGGGTGCCAGGCACTATTCTGTGTGATTTATGTGCTTTGTGCCATTTAATCCCCATAATGGCCTTATGAGTTGGTGGCCATAACGATCCCATCTGCAGGTGATGAAATGAAGCAAAAGGAACCAAAGCAGCTGCCAAAGTCAAACAGCTGGGAGCAGCGGAGCCTGGATTGGACTGGTGTCATCTGCTCCAGAGATCATGCTTTCTTTTTTGTTTTGTTTTGTTTTTTTTGAGTTGGAGTCTCACTCAGTCGCCCAGACTGGAGTGCAGTGGCCGCTCCCAGCCACCGCAGCCTCGACCTGCTGGGCTCCAGCAATCCTTCCACCTCAGCCTTCCAAGTAGCTGGAACTGCAGGCATGCACTACCACACCCAGCTAGGATTTGATTTATTGTAGAGATGAGGTCTCACCAAGTTGCCCAGGCGGGTCTCGAACCCGTGGGCTCAGGCAATTCACTCACCTCGGCCTCCCAAAGTGCAGGATTACAGACTGAGCCATCAAGCCCAGTTGAGACCATGCTTTCAATCATGACACCAACACTGCACAGCTTCCAACAGCATAGTGGACAAACCGCATAGTGGATTGACATAAAACACTGTGCATCTGGGAAGCTTGGAACAGGGACATTACAATGGCCATGATCACAATCAGTGTCTCCCAGCCTGCAGATGATGTGACCAGGTGTCTTTTGCCAGTGCTGCTGAGAGAGACCTGAGGACAATGTGTGACCAGACTGCTGGTGACCAGCAGTGACTTTGGCTCTATCTATCAGGCCTTAGCAAGCAGCACTCGCTTTTATCCTGAGACAGATTTTTAAGGCTGAGCCTCTGAGTAGTAGGATTTTCTTGGGTTTGTAGATTACAGCCTCTACCTAGCTTTAAATGTGTAACCTTGTCCTAGGCATCCGGATGACACTGTATTTTTTTTCTAGTAATTGTGACGCTTTCATTTCTGGAAGGAGGAAGTGAGTTGATTCAGTGAACGCTATAGATGTTTGTGATTGACATGATCTCACCTGTAACGATGGCAGCCCCCACATTGTTTGAATTAAATAAAATGCTTTTAGAACAAACAGGATATGAATGTGACCATATATATTTTTTTCTTTTTTTGAGTTGGAGTCTCACTCTGTCGCCCAGGCTGGAGTGCAGTGGCACGCTCATGGCCACCACAGCCTCGACCTGATGGGCTCTGGCGATCCTTCCGCCCCACTCTTCCAAGTAGCTGGAACTACAGGCACATGCCACCATGTCTGGCTACTTTTTTTTGATTTATTGTAGAGACGAGATCTCACCATGTCGCCCAGGCTGGTCTCAAGTCCTTGGGTTCAGGCAATCCTCTTGCCTCTGCCTCCCAAAGTGCTGGAATGACGGGCATGAGTCACCGCGTCCAACTTCTTTTTCTTTTCTTTTGTTTTTTTTTCTGTGTATTTGCCAGAAAAATAACTCAGCTTTTTTGCACATCAAGGAACCACTCGTCCTTGGTGACTGGGCAAACCCGTGTGTGTGGAATAAGTTGGGATGTAACACAGTCAACATCATTACTTGACTTACCCAGGAAGATGCTCTGGGGAAGGACATAGGTGGAAGAGGAAGGGCCCTTTGAGCCAGACAGGCCTTAGACATCTGTCACTTGTTATGTGCTTATTCTCTTTCAACCTCTTAGCGATCTATTGCTGTGTCACAAATTACCCCAAAACGCAAGCTCCAGATGACGGCGGCAATCACTTCTTAGTGTCTGTGGGCCAGGATTTCCTGCATGTGCTCCAGGGTCCCTCACGGCTGTGATGAAAGTTGCAAACTCACTCATGTGGCTGTCGACGGTATTTGGCTCCTTGAGGTTGTTGGACTGTGGGTTGGCGGAGGGCGGGGGCAACCTCATTTCCCTGCCACGTGGCCGTTGGTGCCCTCAGCATGGAAGTCAGATTAAGATGGAAGTCCCGGTCTTTTGTAATATCTATATCAGAAACAACATCCCATCTCTTTTGAGGGTAATTTTGTTGTTGTCGTCTGTAAATCTCCTTCTGTTCTGTCGTCTTTTTTGTATTAAATTTAAAAAAATTTTTGAGGTAAAACACATATGACAAAACTTCCCGTCTTAATCATTTTTAAAGGTATAGTTCAGTAGTGCTAAGTACATTCACACCATTTTCCAACCAATCTCCAAAACTCTTTTCATCTTGTAAAACTAAAACTCTGCACCCATTAACCAGTAACTCCCCGTTCTTGCCTCTCTCTGGTCCCTAGAAACCACCATCCTACTTTCTGTCTCCATGAATATGACTACTCTAAGTACTTCATGTAAATGGAATCACACAGTGTTTGTCTTTTTTGTAACTGACTTATTTTACTGAACGTCATGTCTTCAAGATTCATCCATGTGTCAGAATTTCCTTTCTTTCTGACATTGGATAATATTTTATTGTATGGATGTCCACATTTTGTTTATCCATTCAGCTGCCGACTGACATCTTGGCTATTATATAAAATAATGATGCCACAGATATTAATGTATAGATAACTTTTTAAGACATTCCTCTCCAATTTTTTTTTTTTTTGGTGGAGGTGTTATATATCCAGGTATAGAATTGCTGGATCGTATGGTAATTCTATTTTTAACTTTTTGAGGAAGATCTGTACTGCTTGTTGTGGCTTCACCATTTTACATTTCTACCGACAGTGCACGAGGGTTCCAATTTCTCCATATCCTCACCAACACTTATTATTTTCTGTTTTTTAAAAAATAGTAGCCATTGTAATGGGTATGCAATGATGTCTCCATTGTAGTTTTGATTTGCATTTCTCTAATGATTAATGATGTTGAGTATCTCTTCATGTGTTTATTGGCTGTTTGTACATTGTCTTTAGAAAAATGATTATTCAAGACCGTCACCCATTTTTTTAATTGGGTTTTTTTGCTGTTGTTGAGTTTAGGAGTTCTGTATATATTTTGGAAATATATATTTATATATTTTGGATATGTATTTTCTCCCATTCCACAGGTAACTTTTTCAGTCTGTTGATTGTGTCCTTTGAGAAACAGAAGTTTGAATTTGATATAGTCCAATTTTTCTGTTTTTACTTGTATTGCTACTGCTTTTGGCATTGTATCCAAGTAGTTATTGAGAAATACAATGTTGTGAAGTTCTCTCCCTGTATTTTCTTCTAATAGTTTTATAATTGTAGGTCTTATATTTAAGTATTTGATCTATTGTGAATTAATTTTATACAGAGCATAAGTTAAGGGTTCAACTTCAGTTTTTTACATGTGAATATCCAGTTTTCCCAATTTTTGTTGAAAAGATTGTCCTTTCCCCCATTGAATAGTCTTGGCGCCCTTGTGGAAGGGTGACCATTTATGTGAGGGTTTATTTCTGGACTCTCTATTCTGCTTCATTTGTCTATATGTCTGTCTTCATACTAGTTTGGATTACTACAGCTTTGTAATAAGTTTTGAAATCAGAAAATGTGAGATCTCCAACTTTGTCCTTTTTCAAGATTATTTTAGCTGTTTGGGTTCTCTTGAGATTCCATATGAATTTCAAGATAGGTTTTTTTGTTTTTTTTTTAATTTTGGCAGAAAAACACCATTGTGATTTTTTTGATGGAAATTGAATTGAATCTGTAGGTTGTTTTGGATAGTATTGACATCTCCACAGTGTTAAATCTTCCAGTGCATGAACATAGGTTGACTTTCTATTTTCTGGTGTTGTCTTTAGTTTCTTTCAGCAATGTTTTATAGTTTTAGGGTCTAAATATGTAGATATTTCACCTTCTTGATTAAGTTTATTCTTAAGTATTGTATTCTTTTTGATGCTATTGTAAATGTAATTATTTAAATTTTATTTTTGGATTGTTCATTGCTAGTATATAGAAGTGTAACTGATTGTATGTGTTGATTTTGCATCCTGAAACTTTGCTGCTTTCATTTATTAGTTCTAATAATTTTATCAGATCCTGTCATCTGTGAAGAGAAATAATTTTTCTTCTTTCTTTCCAGTATGGCTGACTTTTATTTCTTCTTTTTGACTGATTGTTTTGGCTAGGATTTCCTTTATTGTGCTGAATAGAAGCTGAATATCTGTCTTTTCCTTGTTCCTAGAGGAAAAGCTTTCAGTTTCTCACCATTGAACGTCATGTTGGCTGTGGGATTTTTCATTATGGGCTTTATTATGTTGAGGTAGTTTTGTGTATTTCTGGTTTATTAAGTGTTTTTTCCATAAAAGAGTGCTAAATGCTTTATTCTGCATCCGTTGAGATGATCTTGTGTTTTTTCTCATCATTCTTAATGATAATAATATTATATGATACCATATATAATATATTATATTGTGATACATTATATTGATTGATTTTTGTATATTGAAATAGTCTTGCATTTTAAGAATAAATCCCATTTGGTCATGGTGCTTAATCCTTTCAATACGCTGTCAAATTCTGTTAGCTAGTATCTTTTTTTTTTTTTTTCTGAGTTGGAGTCTCACTCCTTCGCACAGACTGGAGTGCAGTGGCCGCTCCCGGCCACCACAGCCTCCACCTGCTGGGCTCTGGCAATCCTTCCGCCTCAGTCTTCCGAGTAGTCGGAATTACAGGTGCGTACTACCAAGCCTGATTTATTGTAGAGATGAGGTCTTGCTGCCCAGGCGGGTCTCGAACCCACGGGCTCAGGCAATCCACTCACCTCAGCCTCCCAAAGGCGCGGGATTACAGGCTGAGCCACCGAGCCTGGCTGGCTAGTATCTTTTTGAGGAGATGTCCATCAATATTCATCAGGGATATATTGGCTTGTAGCTTTCTTTTCTTTTATGTTTTATTTTGCTGTATTTTTTGGAGTCGGGGTCTCACTCTGTCACCCAGGCTGGAGTGCAGTGGCATGCTCATGGCCACTGCAGCCTTGACCTGCTGGGGTCAGGTGACCCTTCTGCCTCAGGCTTCCAAATAGTTGGAACTACAGGCATGTGCCACCATGCCCAGCTAATTATTTTATTTATTGTAGAGATGCGGTCTTGCCATATTGCCTAGGCTGGACTCGAACCCGTGGGCTCAGACAATCCTCTCGCCTCTGCCTCCCAAAGAATTGGGATTGCAGGTATGAGTCACTGAGCTCAGCTTCGTTTGTATTTTAGAGAAAAGGTCTTACTCTGTCAACCAGGCTGGAGTGCAGTGGCGCGATCATAGCTCACTGGAGCCACAAACTCGTGGACTCAAATGATCCTTCCACATCAGTCTCTCATTAGCAAGGACTACAGGACCGTGCCACCATGCCCAGTTATTTTCTTTTGAGGGGGTGGGTTCTTGCTATATAGCCCAGGCTGGTCTTGAACTCTATGCCTCAAGTAATCCTCCTACCTCAGCTTCCCAAAGCTCTGGGATTACAGGTGTGAGCCACTACACTTGACAATTTTCTTTCCTTGCAGCATTTTTGTCTGGCTTTGATATCAAGGAATACCAGCCTCATAAAATGAGTTTGGAAGTGTTCCTTCAACTTTCTGAACAGTTTGAAAAGGACTGTTGTTAACTCTTCTTTAAATGTTTGGTAGCAGTGGCACGCTCACGGCCACCACAGCCTCAACCTGTGGGGCTCAGGCGATCCTTCTACCTCAGCCCACCAAGTAGCTGGAACTATAGGCATGCATCACCACATCCGGCCAATTTTTTGATTTATCGTAGAGATGAGGTCTCACCAAGTTGCCCAGGCTGGTCTTGAACCCATGGGCTCAGGCAAACCTCTCACCTCGGCCTCCCAAAATGCTAGGATTATAGGCGTGAGCCACCATGCCCTGCCTAATTCTTCTTTAAATGACTTGGGAAGCCACCCAAGTCTCCAATGTCCGTTGTACCATTCTATGCCTTTACAGACCCTTAGCTTATCTCCCACTTATAAGTGAGAACATGCAGCATTGGGTTTTCACTCCTGTGTTACTTCACTCAGGATAATGGCCTCCAATTCCATCCAATTTGCTGCAAAAGACACCATTTCATTCGTTTTCATGACTAAATATCATTCTTGGTATGTCATATTTTCACTGCTGATTGGTCAGGTTGATTCCACATCTTTGCAATTTTGAATTGTGCTGTGATGAACATGTGAGTGCCAGTATCTTTTTTTTGTAATGCCCTCTGCTCCTTTGGGTAGATACCTAGTAGTGGGATTGCTGGATCGGATGGTAGATCTACTTTTAGTTCCCTGATAAATCTCCATACCACTTTCCATAGAGGTTATACCAATTTGCACACCAGCCAAAAGTATATGAGCACTCCCTTTTCACTGCAAAGACATGAAATTCACATTACAAACTTGGACCTGAGACTTGGTTTTATTCCTTCCTCGCAAGATGAGTCCCTTACAACTCCCTAGTGCTGGCCAGGCGTGGTGGCTTACACCTATAATCCCAGCACTTTGGGAGGCTGTGGTGAGAGGACTGCCTGAACCCATGGGTTCGAGACCCACCTGGGCAACTTGGCGAGACCTCATCTCTACAATTAAAAAAAAAAATTTGGCTGGGTGTGGTGGCACGTGCCTGTAGTTCCAGCTACTTGGAAGGCTGAGGCAGAAGGATCGCCTGAGCCCAGTAGGTTGAGGCTGTGGTGGCCGTGAGCATGCCACTTGCACTCCAGCCTGGGTGACAGAGTGAGACTCCGATCCAAAATAACAAAAAAAAACGCCCCATCCACAAAAGCCCTTTTCAGCTCCACGAGCGCTAGAATTTCATTCCTCTGTGGAGGCGTGCAACTTGGGCTCGACGGGGCACTCCTGGTCAAGCTCAGTTCCCGGATGTCTATGTGGGCAGACCCCCTTCCTGTGCTCCGCCCATGTTTCCCATCAGTTCCTCCAGCTAAAGTTCTGTAGAATCAGGCTGCAGTTTGCAACACGTACTGCTGACCACGAGTGTGATTCACACATCATCCTAGCAGTGGTGTTTATATCATTTGATACTTTGATTACTTTGTTCAAAGTGACATCATTTGTTTATGAACATTCATTAAATCCCCAGAATCCCTCCTCTCCTGTGCTTTGGACTCCTTACCTCTGGGTTACAGTTAAGTCCCCTGTTGCTGGGATAACCCCAGGAGACGAAGACAGTCTTGTTAATGAGCCACACGCTTGTCCTATTTATTTTTACATTTTAAAAAGTTGTTTGTAGAGACGGGGGTCTCGCTATGCTGCCCAGGCTGGTTTCAAATTTTGTGCTTAAACAATCCTCCCACCTCGGCCTCCCAAAGTGCTGGGATTACAGACATGAGCCACCATGCCCGGTCCTCCAAGCATCTCATAAATGCTTCTTAATAAAACGAGGGTAAAAGAAAGAAACAAAACAAATACAAAAGTGTTTTGGCCCAGTTTCGTCAGCTGTTACTGATATGAATTTAGTCATTCCAATGCCACGCCTTGCAGCTGTTTCTTGTCCCTTCCCCTGCAACTTCATTTTCACTGTTTTAGGACCAGATAACTACCTTCTAAATGTTCCCTGGAATGTGTCCTTGTATCAAGAAAAAAAATGTGTCACAGTCACCTGAATTTGAAGAAGGCTGGAGTCGTCAGCCAAGAACAAAGATGCCTTTGCTGCTGGACTTCTCAGAGCCTTGAATATACCAAGGTGCATTGCGACTCTTAGTGAGGATGACAGAGTGAGCAGTGTTTCCTAAACTATTATGACCGCAGAGCATTTTCTGCTAGCTGGACACCTGCTCTCAAGAGCCAAGCTGGGGACATGCTTTCCTGGCTCCTGCATTTGCCATAGGAACTAGAGAGATGGCTGGTTCAAGGGGCCGCAAGGACTCAAGGATGGACCAGGTTATTGACCCGGGTGCTGGAAACCCTTCTGCCTGTCTCATTGGCTGAGCGTCTACTATGTGCTGGATTCTTTTGTTGTTGTTGTTGTTTTTGAGTTGGAGTCTCACTCTATTGTCTAGGCTAGAGGGTAGTGGCACGCTCATGGCCACCGCAGCCTCGTCCTGCTGGGTTCATGGGATCCTTCCACTTCAGCCTTCCAAGTAGCGGGAACTACAGGCATGAGCCACCACGCCCAGCTAATTTTTAGATTATTGTAGAGATGAGGTCTCGCCAAGTTGCCCAGGCTGGTCTCAAACCCGTGAGCTCTGACAGTCCTCTCACCTCAGCCTCCCAAAGTGCTGGTATTATAGGCGTGAGACACCACGCCCTGCTTGTGCTGGGTTCTTTTTTTTTTTTTGAGTTGGAGTCTCACTCGGTCGCCCAGACTGGAGTGCAGTGGCCGCTCCCAGCCACTGCAGCCTCGCCTGCTGGGCTCTGGTGATCCTTCCGCCTCAGCCTTCCAAGTAGCTGGAATTACAGGCACGCGCTACCATGCCCGGCTGAGTTTTTGATCTATTGTAGAGATGAGGTCTCGCTGCCCGGGCGGGTCTCGAACCCGCGGGCTCAGGCAATCCACTCACCTCAGCCTCCCAAAGGCGCGGGATGACAGGATGAGCCACCGAGCCGGGCTTGTGCTGGGTTCTTGACCATAAAGAAACAGCGCTGCCAGGAAAGACAGAAGCGAAGACACCCTCAAGGAAAGGCTTCCTGGCAAGGCATTTGCTGCATCAGGACAGAGTGGGGAGACCCTGGGGGTGTCTTGATGGGAGACTCACCCAGGGGCCTGCCCTCAGTACCAGGACCAGCTCCCTCATTTGCAGGGTCCAGGGCAAAATGAAAATGTGGGACTTCTTGTTTAACTAGTACTAAGGATTTCAAGATGATGACAGAGCATGAAAGCTAGCACAGGGCTCTTCTAAGACTTGCAGCTCCCACCTGCATGAGGTCGGCCACATGGGGCACGTGTCTTCCCAGGTGAGCCAATCACACTGTGACCAGTGTCACCTTCTCCTTGTTGCCTGGGCGTGCACCACCGAGTCAGGCTTTCTCCCCCTCTGCCTTGGCAGGAAGCCGGCTCTGCCAGCTCGGAATGAATCAGCTGCTGATTAAGCAAAGTGCTGGGAGGTTACCCAGAGGCAGCGTGAAATCGCGGCGAGAGATGAGGGGTGCAGGCTTGGGCTTTGGCGCCTCACCTGTCAACCACAGAGGGTGCGTTCACATCCTTTTTCTGCACCTTAGAACCCCCCCTGGGAAAAAGGCATCGAAGGTAAATGTCTGTGCTGGAGTCCGGGTGGTGTGAGGTGAGGGGCGCGGACCGACGAGTTGACCTTTTGCAAACGGGCCACTTCTTCCCAGGTGCAGTTTTGGGATCTCCTCCCTTGGAGACTCTTGGCGGCTTCTCTCATTTACTTACTGATCCAAGCATTCAGCCAGTATTTGGAGGGTGGGTGGGAGGGAAGCAGGCAAAGAGGAAGGAGATACAGCAGTGAAAAGCCCCTGGACCGCAGGGACTGTGGGACAGGCAAGGAAGAGTCATCTCCTCGGTCCAGAGGAGCCTGGCTGACGGACAAGGCAGAAGCCCATGAGAAACAGGGCCACTGGGTTGTCTGAGGATTTGCTTGTTTGTTGGCTTGTTTGTTTTTGACTCGGGGTTTCACTCTGTTGCCCAGGCTGGAGTTCAGTGGCACAATCGTGACTCATCTCAGCTTCATCCTTCTGGGCTCAGGCTGTCCTCCCACTTCAGCCTCCCGAGTAGCTGAGACTACAGGTGTGCACCCCCGTGCCTGGCTAATTTTATTTTGATTTTTTGTAGAGACGAGGTCTTGCTATGTTGCCCGAGCTGGTCTCCAACTCCTGAGCTCCAGCGATCCTCCCTCCTCAGGTCCCCAAAATGCTGGGATTACAGGTGTGAGCCATGGCGCCTGGCCTGTCTGGATTTTAATCCTTCTTCTATCCCCGCTGTATAGAAGTCCAATCAGCCTCCCGCAGGAGACTCAACCTCTCAATGCTGTCAACCTTCAACAATTAGGCCCAGCGCGACAGTTGTTTCTGAAACAAGCAGCCAAGTGAATGGGATTAATCTCCCCGGTTTAAATCCATCAGTGCCTGTGATCTACTTGGGACAGGCATTTAAGGGCCACTTCACCTCACCCGGCCATGCCCAAGGGGGTCACGGGCTGACTCACAGTTAATAGTGGCGAAGACTTTAATGGAGGGCGGCTTTGAAGAAGGGCAGGGCGTGTTCAGAAGCTTGGAGGTTTAATGCATTTTTAATTAAATGTGCTCTAATGGGATTCAGCACCGGCTATCATGTCACTACAGATAGATTCATTATATTTGCTCAGTTAATTACGCGTGTGTTATTACCCAAGTGTAAACTGCGATGACCTGGAAGGAAGCTTGGCTTCGAGGGACACCCGAGACCTCTGCGGGCACTTTTGGGATGACATGAAACCATCCCCACCCTCTACCCCATGGGTACTTCTGTGCATGCACACCCACACCTGCAGGCACATGTGCGCATGTCCGTGAAGACACTAGGCGTTTTCTCTCTCTTGCTCTCTCTCTCTCTCTCTCACACACACACACTCTCTCTCTCCTTTTGCACTCCATCACCTCTCTCTCTCTCTCCTCTCTCTCCTCCCCTCCTTCCAAAGGATAAGGGGTGGTAGGAGATATTTAAGTTAGGAAAAGCCGGCTCGGTGGCTCAGCCTGTAATCCCGTGCCTTTGGGAGGCTGAGGTGAGTGGATTGCCTGAGCCCGTGGGTTTGAGACCTGCCTGGGCAGCGAGACCTCATCTCTACAATAAATCAGAAAATCAGCCGGGCATGGTAGCGCATGCCTGTAATTCCGGCTACTCGGAAGGCTGAGGCGGAAAGATCGCCAGAGCCCAGCAGGTCGAGGCTGCGGTGGCCGGGAGCGGCCACTGCACTCCAGGCTGGGCCACAGAGTGAGACTCCAACTCAAAAAAATAAAAAAAAATAAAATTAGGAAAACGTGTTACCAGATGGTTGCACTCTGTTATTAACTGAATGTCTTCCGACACGGCACTGGATGTTTCTGAGGCTCGGTGCTCCTCCTCTGTAAAATGACAACAGCAATACTCATGATATTCCCCAGGACGGCTGTAGACACCCATGAGATCACATCTGTAGAGCACTCTGTGAAATGCTCAGAGCCCTGCACACACTTGTCGTTGCTGGCTGTGACAGCTCAATCTACCAGCATCCGTCCCATAAACTCACTCCACCTGGGTGCATTCTCTACACCCACCCTGCACACTCGGGGAGTGGGTTCTTGCTTTCCAGTGGGTGTGTGACTCGGAAGCCTGGCCTCAGTCACCCATCCCACAGACAAGCACCGAGCACTCAGAAACAACTTCCTGAGCACCTGCCAGATGGCCAGCCCAGGGTCCTGGGTGTTTTGTGTATTTCATGCCTGGCTGCTTCTCCAGCAACAAACCAAGAGAGTGTCTGTGTATAATCAACGGGAAACCTGGGGCTTGGAGAGCTAATTCATTCCGCAGTGTGTATTGGTTTCTTATTATGTACTACGCACGATGTTAGGGCTTGAGAATAAAGAGGAAGAAGAGGAAACAAACGTAGGTCTTACCTTTGAAGACTGGACCTCGTCACAGGAAGTTTTCAAGAACTCATGAGAAAGTGAGTCTGAGCCTTTGGTTTTCACAATAGGTAGATTGAACCGGGTGTCTCAAGACACGGTAGATCGAGTTGCTTGCCGTCTGCTTCTCCACGGTGTCAACTCCAAGTCTGGGGAGCGGGAGAGGCGTCTGGGGGACTGGGAAGGAAGTTGAGACGTGTTAGATAAACCTCAAAGGTGGCCAGATGTGGTGGCTCAAGCCTGTCATCCCAGCACTTTGGGAGGCCAAGGCAAGCAGATTGCCTGAGCCCAGGGGTTTGAGACCAGCCTGGGCAACTTGGCGAGATCTCATCTCCACAATAAATCAAAAAATTAGCCAGGCGTAGTAGCGCGTGCCTGTCGTTCTGGCTACTTGGAAGGCAGAGGTGGAAGGATCGCTTGAGTCCAGCAAGTCGACGCTGGGGTGGCCGTGAGCATGCCATTGCACTCCAGCCTGGGTGACAGAGTGAGATTCTGACTCAAAAAATATATATAGTGAATGGACACTGAGGATAAGACAACCTGCAGCACTGCCCTCATAAACCTCACAGTTTGGGCTGGGCGTGGTAGCTCAAGACTCTCATCCTGGCACTTTGGGAAGCTGAGGTGACAGGATTACCTAAGCCCAGAGGTTCAGGACCAGCCTGGACAACTTGGCAAGACCTCGTCCCTACAATAAATCAAAACATTAGTGGGACGTGGTGGCACACGCCCATGGTTCCAGCTACTTGGAAGGCTGAGGCGGAAGGATCGCCTGAGTCCAGCAGGTCAACGCTGGGTTGGCTGTGAGCGTGCCACTGTACTCCAGCCTGGGCGACAGAGTGAGACTCTGACTCAAAAACAAACAAGAAAACAAGAAGACCCTCAAAGGTGGTGCTTCTCAGACTCTCACATGCTTACTACTCCCCTGAGGCTCTTGGTAAAGTTGTGGGAGAGGAAAGTATGATGGTTAGTTTTGTGGGTGAGCTTGGCAAGGTCACGGTACCCAGGTAGTTGGTCAAACACCAGTGCAGATGATACTGGGGGGATATTTTTTAAAGATCAGATTAGCGCTTAAATAAGTAGACTTTGAGTAAAGCAGATGATGATCTTCTATAACGGGCTGGGTCTCGTTCAATCAGTTGAAGGCCTTAAGAGAAAAGACTGGATGGGACGCGGTAGTTCACACCCGTAACCCCAGCACTTTGGGAGGTCAAGGTGAGAGGATTGTCTGAGCCCAGGGCTTCAAGACCAGCCTGGGTAACTTGGCGAGACCTCATCTCTACAATTAAAAAAAAAAAATAGGCCCGGCTTGGTGGCTCAGCTTGTAATCCCAGCACTTTGGGAGGCCAAGGCAAGTGGATTGCCTGAGCCCGTGGGTTCCAGACCCACCTGGGCAACTTGGCAAAACCTTGTCTCTACAATAAATAAAAAAAAAAAAAAAAAAAATTAGCCGGGCATGGTAGCACGCACACTTCTGGCTACTCAGAAGGCTGAGGCGGAAGGATCGCCGGAGCCCAGCAGGTCGAGGCTGCGGTGGCCGGAAGTGTGCCACTGCACTCCAGTCTTGGCGACAGAGTGAGACTGCAACTCAAAAAAAAAAAAAAAAAAATTAGCCGGGCTTGATGGAGCATGCCTGTAGTTCCAGCTACTTGGAAGGCTGAGGCGGAAGGACTACCTGAGCCCAGCAGGTTGAGGCTGCAGTGGCCGCGAGCACGCCACTGCCTTCCAGCCTGGGTGACAGAGTGAGACTCTACCTCAAAAAAATAAAAATAAAAAGAGAGAGAGAGAGAGATAAGACTGACATCTTCTCTGGAAGAAGTAAAAATTCTGGCACCAGATGGGCCTTTGTACTTAGGCTGTAGCATCAGTTCTTCCCCGGGTTTCTAGCTTGCTGACCTACCCTGCAGGTTTTGGAGTGGTCAGTGTGTCAATATCTTACAAAAGAAACGGGATCCATCTCCATTCCCATCTCTATCATCTCCATCTCCATCTCCATCTCTCCTATTGGTTCTGTTTCTCTGGAGAACCCTAACACAGGGGTTCAAGGTTTGGCATTTCCTGCAAGCTCCTGCTGGTCTGTGAACCAGCCTCGGAGTAAAATCACAGGACACCTGCAGATAGGAACTCCATCCCGTGCAAAGCCAGAACTGATCTTGAAGCTGCCCCGAAGGTCCCCAGAGGCATGTTCCGGCCGGAGTCCTTCTGCTGTGTGGTCTCTAATGACAGATATCTCCCTGAGCGTCCAGATCCCACAGTTTATCCCGGGGAGCACCTGGGAGTTGCCCCAAACAGACCGTGCCCCTCTGCCTCCCAAGCTCATGGTCTTCAAGTTGTCTAAACACAGCCTTCTCCTAACACTCGCAAGTCAAGCAGAGGCAGCGGTGTCCAACACCAGCAGCTGGAAGGAAACTGCAAGGGGAAGAAACTGGCGTCGGTGCAGAAGCCTTCCAGCAGCCCAGATGTCTGGCGTCCTACAAACACCCATGCAAGCTACAGCCGCCCCTGCGTTTCCTGACATCTTCTGAACGCTGGACAGAAACAACGTGAGCATAATTCGAAGCCAGGGAGAATGCAACAGGGGGAAACGCGTGCGTCTTGGTTGGCAGCAGGAGGCAGGGCAGCAAACCCAGATGAAGGTGGAGGGGATTGGTGGGGAAGAGAAAAGGATCTCGTCAGCAGGATCTTCGTCCTCTTCCAACTGTGCTGACCCGGGGAGGCCCTGCAGCCACCTCTTGGTGGAGGATGTCGCTTCTTCATCAGTTCAAGACCTTGCCCTGCCGGTGGAAATGGTGGAAGTACTTGTGAGGACAGATGCCCAGGGCCCTGTCCAGTAGAATAAGTAGCATGAGCCTTAGACGCAAATTTTTTTTTTTTCCCTTCCTCTCGCTTCCTCCTTCCCTCCTTCTTTTCATTTTTGAGTTGGGGTCTCATTCTGTCCTCAAAGTTGGAGTGCAGTGGCATGATCACGGCTCACTGCAGCCTTCACCTCCCACCTCAGCCTCCCAAAGAGCTGGGACTAGAGGTGTGCGCCACCATGCCGAGCTAATTTAAAACATTTTTTTTTTGTAGAAACGCAATTGCACGATGTTGCCCAGTCTGGTCTAGAACTCCTGGGCTCAAGCGATCCTTCAGCCTCGGCCTCCCAAAGTGCTGGGATTGCAGGCATGAGCCACCGTGCCTGGTCCAAATTTTACATTTTTTTAAACAGTCTTATTAAAAAAATCAAAAGAAACAGGTTAAAAAAATTTTTTTCTTAGTTGGAGTCTCACTCTGTCATCAGGCTGGAGTGCTGTGGCATGCTCACGGCCACCACAGCCTCTACCTGCTGGGCTCAAGCCATCCTTCCAAGTAGCTGAAACTATAGGCATGCGCCACCACACCTGGCTAATTTTTTTATTTATTGTAGAAAGGAGGTCTCACCAAGTTGCCCAGACTGTTCTGGAACCCATGGGCTCAGGCAATCCTCTCACCTCTGCCTCCCAAAGTGCTGGGATTATAGGCATGAGCCACCGTGCCCAGCCTAAATTATTTTTAATGATATGTTGTATGTAACAGAAAAGTACCCCAAATATTCTTTCATCACGTCACCAGTATGTATAAATAAGACATCTTACATTTACTTTTTTTTTTTTTATCCAAACCCTCTGATACCTGGTACTCTAGTGGCATATCTCAATCCATGCTGGTTGTGTTTCAGCCTGGGGGCTACCATCTTGTCCAGGGCAGGTCTGAGGGGTCTTTAATGGCCAGCATGGTGTGGCAGTTGGTGTCCTCAAGTTGGCATTTGTCACCTGCCTCAACTGCTCCCCAAATTTGAAAAGTAGAAAAAAGATCTTTCAATAATTAAAGGTGCCAGGCAAATCCTGGTTAACACTCACAGTGAAGTGAACGGTAACAGCAGTTCCACTCAGGCAAGCACCAAATAAGCAGACATTCTTTAAATAAACAGAAACTGGTGTATTTCAGGAACACATTTACTCTGTGGGTCATAGAGGAGGTTAAACAAAAATTTGTTTTAAAAACGTCTCAGCGCGGCGGCTCACACCTGTAATCCCAGCACTTTGAGAGGCTGAGGCGAAAGGATTGCTTGAGCCCAGCTTGGGCAACTTGGCGAGACCTCGTCTCTACAATCAATCAAAAAATTAGCCAGGCATGGTGGCAAGTGCCTCTAGTTGTAGCTACGTGGAAGGTTGAGGCAGAAGGATCACCTGAACCCAGCAAGTCCAGGTTGCGGTGGCCGGGAATGTGTTAATGCACTCCAGCCTGGGTGACAGAATGGGATTCTGACTCAAAAAAATTTTTAAAAAGTCTCGGTGGGGTGGCTCACACCTGTATTCCCAGTACTTTGAGAGGCAGAAGTGAGAGGATTACCTGAGCCCAGGGGTTCGAGACCAGCTAGGGCAACTTGTGAGACCTTGTCTCTATAATTAAAAAAAAAAAATTAGCCAGATGTGGTGACGCATGTCTGTAGTTCCAGCTACTTGAAAGGCTGAGGTGGAAGGATTGCTTGAGCCCAGCAGGTCAAGGTTGCAGTCAGTCATGATCGTGCCACCGCACTCCAGCCCGGGCAACAGAGTGAGATTCCAACTCAATAAAACAAACAAAAAAATTAAAATAAAGACATCTCCTGGACGGTCGTGGTGGCTTATGCCTTTAATCCCAGCACTTTGGGAGGTCAAGGCAGGAGGATTGCTAGAGCCCAGGGTTTCAAGACCAACCTGGGCAACATAGAAAACCTCATCTCTAAAAAAAATGAAAAACATTACCCAGGCATGGTGTCAGGTGCTTGTAGTCCCAGTTACTCAGGAGGCTGAGATGGAAGGATCACCTGAACCCAGGATGTCGAGTCTGCGGTAAGCCATGATTGTGCCACTGCACTTCTAGCCTGGGCCACAGATCAAGACCTCGACTCAAAAAAAAAAAAAATCTCCTGCAGGACTTAGGCACTCTTGTCTTGGGACTTAATGATTCACTCACTCACTCATTTATTCATTTCACGTATACACACCTCTCCTCTGCTAGAACCCTCCAATGGCTTCTCTTGGGACTTCACGCCCTCCATGACCTGGGCTCCAACCCCTCTGAGCCCTTGCTGAATAAGACCTCACTCTCACTCACTGTGCTGTGACCACCCTGGTGTCTTCCTCTCCTTTGGACACACCAAGCTCTTTTCTAGCTTAGTTACTGGGACATTTAGTTCTGTCTCTATCTGAAGTCCTGACCCTAGGGTCTTCGTGTGGGTGGTTCTCTTCATCAAGTGAGTATCCGCTCAGGGCACCCCTCCTTAGTGGAGCTTACAAACCACCTCATCCACGGGGACTCACCTCCCCCACTCCTCATCATCTCTCATCTTCTTTGCCTGTTTATTTTTTTACACAGCCTGTCACTATCTAAAATTACCCTACACGTTTACTCGCTTGTTCATTCTCTCTCTCTGTCCACTGGAAAGTATGCTTCACGAAGGTAGGGCCTCATCTGAGCGTTTATTCTTGTTAGGTACTCAAATATCTGTGGAAGAAAATAAAAAGGGTGATTCAGCAATTTGCCTATTAATTAATTTCATTCATTCATTTATATACGAACTCACTTATTCGTGTATTGCTCTGTCCACTCATGTGTTGGTTCATTTACTCAGCGTTTTATACATATGCATGTGCATGCCACATTTACTCTGAGTGCGATCAAGATATTCTTAGCGACATTATTGAAAACAGCAGCCGGGCATGGTGGCTCATGCCTATAATCCCAGCACTTTGGGAGGCGGAGGTGAGAGGATTGCCTGAGCTCAAGGGTTCGAGACCAGCCTGGGCAATTTGGGGAGATCTCGTGTCTACAATAAAAAGACAAAAAAAATGAGCCAGGCGTGGTGGTGCACACCTGTAGCTCCAGCAACTTGAAAGACTGAGGCAAAAGGATAGCCTGAGCCCAGTAGGTCGAGGCTTCGGTGGCTGTGAGTGTGCCACTGCCTCCCAGCCTGGGCGACAGAGTGAGACTCCGACTCAAAAAAAAAAAAAAAAAAAAAAAAGAAAAAGAAAAACAACAAAAGTTATATAATATGAAAAAGAAAAATGGACTAGAATAACTTTGAGCTTGTCTGACTCTAGTGGATGATGGCCGAGAAAATGAAAATCTATCTCATGATAAAAATTGAAGACCCACTTTGGGTGGCTGAGGCAGGAGGATCCCATGAGGCCAGGAGTTTAAGTTCAGTCTAGGCAACAGAGTAACACCCTGTCTCTATAAAAAAGTTTGAGACTGCATGAGCTATGATCACTCCACTGCTCTCCAGCCTTAGCCACTGAGCAAGATCTCATCTCTGAAGAAAAAGGAAGAAAGAAAACGCAGACCTTTTTGTCTTGTGTGACCTCATGGCAGTGTGACAAATTGAACAAGGTCAATTGGTCCCTGAGAAATGTGAGGAAAGCAAGTGTGATGAGAAAGCATATGCAGTATGAATGTGACTCCACCATGTGTGTCTGTTTTGGGGTGAGGCTAGTAGGAAACAACACTTTACTACTTTCCAAATTTTCCTTTGACAGGGACCATACATTAAAGTATGAAAAAGAAAGAGTTTCCAGAATTGTGTGTCCCCTGAGGCAGAGCAAGTTGTCTATTTTTGAGACTTGGCAAGAAATTTTATTTATAAACTCCTCTGCATGTCTAGTGTTGAATATACATGTAAAAAACACTCAGAGCAATCCTGAAAGGCAAATATTAAAATCTTGTGTGTGTGTATGTGTGTATGTGGTACACAGAATAATAGCCCCTACCTCCGTGAATATGTTACCTTCCATGACCAAAGGGACCGTGCTGACGTGCTCAGCTTAGGGCTCTTGAGATGGGTCAGTGAACCTGGACTTGCTGGAAAGGTCCTTGTAAGAGAGAGACAGAAGGGTCAGAATCCAAGAAGTCACGACGACAGAGGCAGAGCCTGGAAAGGTGCAGGGCCTCAAGTCAAGGAGTGTAGGTGGCTTCCAGAAGCCAGAGGAGGCAAGAGAACAGTTTCTCCCCAGAAGCCTCTAGAAGGAATGCGTGCCCACTTTAGACGCCAGACCTCCAGAAGTGTAAGTGAACATACATATGTGTTGTTTTAAGACACAAAGTTTATGGTAATTTTTTTTTTTTTTTTTGAGTTGGAGTCTCACTCTGTTACCCAGACTGGAATGCAGTGGCCGCTCCCGGCCACCGCAGCCTCAACCTGCTGGGCTCCAGCGATCCTTCCGCCTCAGCCTCCGGA
>NW_007260137.1:199226-200120 GCF_000164805.1 Carlito syrichta | reverse complement strand
AGGCAATCCACTCACCTCAGCCTCCCAAAGGCGCGGGATTACAGGCTGAGCCACTGAACCACCTGTTTATGGTAATTTTTTAACATAACAATAGAAGACAGATACAGTGAATAAATGGAATCTCAGAAAGAGAACTTAAGCTGTCCAAGGTCAGTGGCACAGTCAGAATGGACTCAGAGGTCATAACACTTTTTTGTCAGATTCTCGCTCTGTTCCCAGGCTGGAGTGCAGTGGCACACTCACAGCTGCTGCAGCCTCGACCTGCTGGGCTCAGGCAATACTTCCACCTCAGCCTTCCAAGTAGCTGGAACCACATGTATGCGCCACCACGCCCAGCTAATTTTTTATGATTTATTGTAGAGATGAGGTCTTCCCATGTTGCTCAGGCTGGTCTCGAACCCCCGAGCTCAGGCAATCCTCTAGCTCCTGCCTCCCAAAGTGCTGGGGTTACAGGTGTGAGCCACCGCAGCCGGCCTGAGGTCATTCTATTCAGATGAGATGTCCAGAAAAGTCAAATCTATAGAGACAGAAAGTAATGGGAGATTGTCTGGGGCAGGGGTGGGGGGATTAGCAGTGAAGACACACGAGGGATGGAATTCGGGTGATGAAAATGTTCCCAAATTGACCTGTTGTGATGGCGCATAACTTTGTAGATTTACGAAAACATCATTAAATTCTGTACTTGAGATGAATGAATGATATGATATGCAAAATGTGCTTCAATGCAATTATTTAAAAAATTAAAAATTGGCTGGGTATGGTAATCCATTTTTGTAATCCTAGCACTCTGGGAGGTCAAGGTGGGAGTGGGAGGATCTCTTTGTCCCAGGAGTTTGAGACCAGCCTGGACAACACAGTGAGATCTCCTGTCTTAAAGAAAAAAAAAAAAAAAAA
>NW_007260137.1:177748-199206 GCF_000164805.1 Carlito syrichta | reverse complement strand
ATGGTAGTAAACACTTATAGTCTCAGCTACTCAGGAGGCTGAGGCAGGAGGATTGTTTGCGCCCAGAAGGTTGAGGCTGCAGTAGGTTATGATCGCTACCGCTGCGCTCCAGCCTGGGCAATCTAGAGAGACCCTGTCTCTACAAAAAAATTAGACATCAAAACAAAAAAATGAATACACATATACTCTTCATGCTACTCATAATGCATTTAAAAATAAGTTATAAACAATATAACACAGAGGAATAACATTTTTTCCCAAGGAGATTTCAACCTTCGTCTACTTACCTGTGTTTTTAAAGGAACAAATTAGTTCAATCCTGATACCAGAGGGGCCTGGGATTTTTCCTCAAAAGGCCTCTGAACAAATCAGCTGGAATGCACAATTTGTAACTGAGATTCACCATGGGACACCATCTCCCCACATACCTCCATGCAATAGGGAAAGGGTTAGGAGGGGGAAAAAAAGTGGAAGACTTTGGATTCGAAATTCCAAGTCCATTCCTGCAACTGCGAACGGAAATAACATCGGCTCCTAGCAGGGCACAGCATTTGGGTGGCCGTGGCTGATGGCGGAAGTTATCACCTAGGTTCTCTGCAAAAAGGTGCTGCTTATCTGTGACGATGGGGTCAGGTCTTTAACAGACCCTCCAGGGTACACCATGGGGAGAGGAGCTACAGCAGTGCTTCTAGAAGGAGGGAGATGGTGCTAAAATGCAAATTCTGATTCAGGCCATCCTGGGTGTTGTCGATGCCGCTGGGTCATGCCCACACTTTGAGTTGCAAGGAGAAATAGCAACCTTCATCTGGCATTTTGTTCAATGTATTTTATTTTTTGGGGAGACCAGAGTCTCGCTTTGTTGCCCAGGCTGAAGTGCAGTGGCATGATCATGGCCCACTGTAGCCTTGAACTCCTGGGCTCAAGGGATCTTCCTATGTCAGCTTTCCAAGTAACTGAGACTACAGGGGGAAGCCACCATGTCCCTGGAGCTATTTAATATTTATTTATTTATTGTAGGGGTGGGCATCTTGCTATATTGGGCTGGTCTCCTATTTCTGGGTTCAAGTGATCCTCCCATCTCAACCTCCCAAAGTGCAGGGATCACAGGCATGAGCCA
Source organism: Carlito syrichta (assembly GCF_000164805.1). Taxonomy (NCBI): domain Eukaryota; kingdom Metazoa; phylum Chordata; class Mammalia; order Primates; family Tarsiidae; genus Carlito; species Carlito syrichta. Next base: position 198,089 of record NW_007260137.1, on the reverse strand, counting down.
CTATGCCCGGCCTGGTGAGAATTTTAAACTTCCCATCACCCCTGACTTCTCAGCCACATCTGATTGGTCTTCAAAATTCCTTGGGGAGCACAGACACCCGGTTTTGCTGATAAGTTCTCCAAAGCAGCATCTCCAGGGTGAGTCCCGGGATTCTGGGATTTCAAAGCTTCTTTGTGGGCTGGGAATCTCTGGTTAAGAGAACCACGCAGAAGCTAAGGAAACACCTTGGGTTTGGAGACAGGAAAGCTTGCTTCGAGTCCCTCCTCTGCCACTGTGTGGCCTTGGTGAGGTCAGTTCCTTTCTCTGGGCCTCAGTCTCCCAATATGGACAAAGGGGGGGTGGAAGAGGCGCCCGTCCCCCTCCCGTTCAGCGCTCCTGTTCTGTGACCCTGGAAGCCCCAGCTTCCCTGGCCCGAGCCCCATTTTCAATTGGCCGTGGCATTTCTGTGACTCAGGGGGGCAGGCCCAGCAGCCGGGAGGCGGGGAGCGGAGGGCGGGGTGCCAGGTTTTCCGCCCCACTGCCGCTGGAGCCGGGGCGCCTCGCTCGGGCTATTGTACTCATGGGAGGTCTCAGCTGGCGAGGCCGCCAGCCCGACTGCTCAGGCGCCAGGGCTGTTTCATTATTTCATCAAAGTTCATTATGCCGGGGAGGAGACCAGTAATAAAACATGATTACAAGTGTCTCCAATGAGCACTTAAAGACATAATTCGGGGTGTACATTCTGCTGCGTCCCTGTTTGTGGTCGCACAACGCATGGAGATTTGCACCTCTGACATACGCTAGCCCTTGGCATTAATTGAAGTGAAAAAAAACACAAAAAACACCCGCAGATCTTGGTTCAATTTGTCTCAGGACCGAGGTTGTTGTTATATAAGGAGGCGTGATTTGCTGTTTTTGAAAACACACGGTTAATTATGTGTGTAGAAGGCAGGTACGGTGACACCAGAGACACAGAGGGACTGAATGTCGGCCAAGCCTATCCAATGCCGGTGGCAAAGCACTTGGCGAGAAATGGCTTTTCTTTCTTTCTTTTTTTTCTTTCTGCCCCCTCCCTGCCCCACCTCTCATCTCTGTGAAATCACAGCTGATGAGGAATGCAAGGAAGGAAAGAGATGATAAGACGATACTTTACGGGCCAGCGCTAACACAGAAGGGTCTTCTGCCCTGTCCGAGGGATCGCCTGAGGGTTGGTGGCAGTGTTGTCCTCTGGGGATAAGGAGCAGTGTTGTCCTCTGGGGATTAGGCCTTGATTGACTCCGACTAGTGGGTTTAAGCCTAGTTGCTCAGGCTGTGGGTTGCAGACCAAGAAGTCAGAACAGGGAGGGGACGTGCTCTTGTGGGTGTATATTGGGTAGAATACTCCAGGACTGTGGCCATGTGGGCCCAGGCAGGCCACTTTCCCTTCTGGGTCTCAGTCTTGCTTCCAAGGCCCTGCCCAGGCTGACCCTGTTGAGTGCGTGAGGCCTGCATGTCCACGCTGGCTCTATCTCTGACTCCCTGGGTGCTCCGGGGTTCAGTCTTTCCCTTTGGCCACATAAAATGCCCACGTTTACTACATTTCCAATCCTCACACAGCGGAAAGCTTGGGAAAGGCAGTGCTATGCAAATTTGCCTAATTTTAAGACTCATCGGAGAAACTTGTTAAAAACTGATTTCCCCAACCCTATACCAAGGATGTCCATTGGACTCTCCCCAGGACAGGCCAAGAAGTAAGTATTAAATCAATCTTCCAGGTGATCCATGACATTTTTAACTTAATCTTTTAGATATGCGCGACATTAATATCATTAACCATTGACACATGGGTAACAGGGAAGAGTTTCCATCCACTCTGTTCCCAGCCACTCAGTTTCTGCTCCCAGTCCCAAAGTTAATTCATGGCTCTGGGTGTGTATGTGAACTCTTCCAGAGAAATCTATGATATACAAACCAGTGTGCATATAAGTATACATTCTTTATCCTCTTCTCTTTTTTTTTTTAACTTAAATGATAGCATACTGTGTACCCTGTTCTTCATCTTACTTTTTTCTTAATAGAAGTGAAGCTATTTAATAGATTGTGAAGTGCAAAACAAATGTCAGAAGTTATTAGCCATAACTCTGCCCTATCAACTAGGTGACTTTGGGCTTTGGTTCCTTTTTTTTTTTTTTTGTTGGGGTCTCACTCTGTCATCCAGACTGGAGTGCAGAGTAGCTAGGAATAAGGGCACACACTGCTACTACGCCTGGCTAATTTTTATTTTCATTTTATTTTATGTTGTTTTATTTTTTTTTTTTGTAGAGACGAGGTCTCACTATGTTGCCCAGACTACTCTTCAACTCCTGAACTCAAGCGATCCTCCTGTTGCCTCGGCCTCCCAAAGTCTTGGGATTATAGGCGTGAGTCACCATGTCTGGCTGCTTTCTATTTCTTTTTTATTTTTATTTTTTGAATCGGAGTCTCACTCTGTCGCCCAGGCTGGAGTGCAATGGCACGCTCAAGGCCACCACAGCTTCGACCTGCTGGGCTCAAGTGATTCTTCCACCTCGGCCTTCCAAGTGGCTGGAACCACAGGCAGGCATCACCATGCTCAGCTAATTTTTTGATTTATTGTTGAGACAAGGTCTCACCATGTTGCCCAGGTTGTTCTCAAACCCATGAGCTCAGGCAGTCCTCTTGCCTCCGCCTCCCAAAGTGCTGGGATGACAGGCATGAGCCACCATGCCCGGCTGCTTTTTATTTCATTTAGTACATCATGGAGATCTTTTCATATCGGTTAATAAAGGCTGTGATGAGCTAGAGTGCACAGAGACGTGTTTCAGCTCAAGTCTAAGGTCAGAGACTCCATGTAGGCTGCTGGAAGTTGCCTCGGCGGGAGTATTTAAAACACAGACATGGCCGGGCTCGGTGGCTCAGCCTGTAATCCTGTGCCTTTGGGAGGCTGAGGTGAGTGGATTGCCTGAGCCCGCAGGTTCGAGACCCGCCTGGGCAGTGAGACCTCATCTCTACAATAAATCAAAAAATCAGCCAGGCGTGGTAGCGCATGCCTGCAAATCCGGCTACTTGGAAGGCTGAGGCAGAAGGATCGCCGGAGCCCAGCAGGTCGAGGCTGCGGTGGCCGGGAGCAGCCACTGCACTCTGCAGTCTGGGCAACAGAGTGAGACTCCAACTCAAAAAAACAACAACAAAAACAAAAACCAAAACCAGACAAATCCACCATCGGGGTCTACCTCCCCAGTCCCACTCCCGGAGAGAACTGATTGTTAAACATTGACCAGCACACCCCTGGGTAAAGCATGCTTTTATTTTTTATTCCATTTCATCTCATTGTAGTAAGAATATTTAACAAGAGCTTCACCCTCTTTCTTTACCTTTTATTTTAATGGTTGTGTAGTCATCTATTGTATGGACGAACAATAGTTTGTTTAATCCATCCCCTGTCGATGCACATTTAGGCCATTTCTGATCTTCTGCCAATGCAAACAATGCTGAAAGAAGCAATTTCGTATCTACCTTGCTTCCCCATGTGCACAAGGTTAAGAGGCATTTCTAGAAGTGGCCCAGCTGGGTCAAGTCGTGACTCTGTTGTTTGAAGCGGATTGCCACCCAGCCTCTTAGAGACTGCAGTCATGCCCACTGCACCAGCAATAGATGAAGTTCGCTTCCTTCACAGCCTTCATACCATCAGCCCTCACGTAGTTTCATCAGGTTCACAGGCATTTCCTCTTGATAAATGAGACTGAGCATCTGTTCACGTGTTTTTGTTTGTTTGTTTTGAGTTGGAGTCTCACTGTGTCGCCCAGGCTGGAGTACAGTGGCCTGATCATGGTTCACTGTGCCTTGACGTCCTGGGCTCAGGCAGTCTTCCTACCTCAGCCTCCTAAGTAGCTGGGACTTCAGGGGTGTGCCTTGTCCCACTGATTTCTTTTTTATTTTTTGTAGAGACAAGGTCTCTGCTACGTTTTCAGGCTGGTCTCGAACTCCTGGGCTCAAGCAATCCGCCCGCTTCTGCCTCCCTGAGTGCTGGGATTCCAGGCGTGAGCAACCGCGCCTGGCCTGTTCACATGTTTAAGAGCCACTTATGGCTCCTTCTTTGTGACCCGGTGATCTTTTTGATCAGGGAAGTTTGGAAAAGCCAGCCTAATCCAGTCTTCCCTCCCTTTCCCACAAACAGGAACCCTGAAGCCCTCAAAAGTGCACAAAGTTAACCGGGGCCCCGTTCCATGAGCCATGGGAGAGAAGGGATTACGGTTGGGAACTGTGGCCCCTTAAAGTCAAATGAAAGAGCCAGTCAGCAATCCGATGAATCTGTAATTCCAAATTGTGTCAAGTGTTACAAAATAAACCGGAAGTGGCATGCTCATGGCCCACAGGCCAGATGTGGCCAGTAGACATTGTTTTGTTTTTGCTTTTTGGCCTGGGAGTGTGTTTCTTTTTAAGTTTTAATCTAAAATCGTTGCCAAATTTAAGAACAAGGAGATTTGACATACTTTTTTCCCCTCAGGGGAGAAAACTACAACAAAACCGTAGCTCTACTGGACTGCCTCTCCCAGCGATAGCTCCCATCTGGACGTGGTTGGCAATGACCTCCCAAAGGACAATAGGCAAGTTTCAGCTCACCGTGATCCTCACAGCTCCTCACTGTCCCCCACGGAGGTGTGTTCACACCACATGTCCTCTGTCATGGGCCATCGCATGTATGTCATCTTTTTCACATAACGAAAAGGGAAGCGAAATATTTCTTGTCTCTACTGCCGTATCCAAATAGGATGGTGAATGCTGGACCCAGAGGGCTGCAGGTTTAAAGCCAAATCTCAAGGACATCCTTTCAAGTGAAGAACATCCCTATGTGTTTAACATGTAGGAATGAATGAATGAATGAATGAATGAAGCATCTATGTAGATGACAATGTAAGAGGATGTAAAATTAACTATGGTAAGATCTCATCATCCTCCCTTATTAATATTTTCTGCCTGATCTTGGAAGTATTTGGTTTTGGGGAGTTTGCATACCCTGGTCTTAAAACCCAGCAAGTGGCCAGACATGGTGGCTCCCACCTGCAATCCCAGCACTTTGGGAGGCTGAAGTGGGAAGATTTCTTGAGCTCAGGAGTTGGAGACCAGCTTGGGCTACACAGTGAAACCTCATCCCTCATCTCATCTCTACAAAAAAAAAAAAATCAAAAAATTATATAGGCGTGGTAACACACACCTACTCTACAGTTACTCAAGAGGTTGAGGAGGGAGGTTTGCTTGAGCCCAGGAAGTCGAGGCTGTGGTGAGCTGTGATCATGCCACTGCACTCCTGCCTAGGCGACAGAGACCCCCAACTCAAAAAGTAAATAAATTAAATCAGCAAGAGTCTTTTCACAAAGGTGATTCTAGAAGTTCTTTTTTTTTGAATTGGAGAATCACTCTGTCACCCAGGTTGGAGGGTCAGTGGCATGCTCTCAGCCACTGCAGCCTCGACCTGCTGAGCTCAGGCAATCCTTCCGCCTCAGCCTTCCGAGTAGCTGGAACTATAGGCACACACCACCATGCCCCGCTAATTTTTTTTTTTTAATTTATTGTAGAGAGGAGGTCTCACCAAGTTGCCCAGGCTGGCCTCAGACCTGCAGGCTCAGGCAGTCTTCTTACCTTGGCCTCCCAAAGTGCTGGGATTATCGTCATGATCCGCCACACCTGGCCTCTAGAAGTTCTTTCTTTCTTTATTTATTTATTTATTTTTGAGTTGGAGTCTCACTCTGTCACCCAGACTGGAGTTCTTAATCGGAGAGGTTTGGAGATGACTAGCCGAATGGGAGCGGGGTGAGAGGGAATGTCTTGTGCTTGTTTTTAGCACTGATTTTACCGAGATTTTCTTTTTATTAAGAACAGCTTAGGGAAGATGCTGGGATGGGGAGGGTGATAACTTTCACCCCTGAGGCACCTCCTGATGTCACTGTGTTTCCATCTGTAACACCTGCAAAACTGTCTTCCGTCAAGTTCTTACACAGGGGGATGTCTAGGGACCTGAGCCTTCAGGGTCTGTTTCTCCCATAGCCTAGACGTTCCCTGCTCTCCCTGGCATTGTTCTGAGTGCCTTGATGACATGGGGGACTTTGGCTCATCTTATCTCCCCTGGAGGAACGAGGCCTAACTCCATGGGGCTCAGCCAGGCCTCCAAGGGCTGGACACGACTGTGGACAGCCAGCATCCAGACCCCCTTCCACAAAGAGAGTGTTCGGTGGCTCAAAGGACAAGCGGAGGGTCCACTCTCCATGTGGGCTGGGTAAAGGCATGTGCACTGTGCAGGCGAATGGCACCTCAAAATATTGCCATCAAACCTTAAGGCCAAAAGAGGGAGGTAGAGGATGCAAAGTATCTTTTAGATACATTGTAGAAATTCTTAGGTCCTTTTTTATTTTTGAGTTGGAGTCTCGCTCTGGTGTCCAGGCTGGAGTTCAGTGGCACAATCATGGCTTGCTGCGGCCTCGACCTCCTTGGCTCAGGCTTTCCTTCTCTCGAGTAGCTGGGACGACAGGTGTGCACCATGATGCCTGGTTATTTTTTAAGTTTTTTGTAGAGACGAGGTCTTGCTATGTTGCCCAGGCAGATCTTAACTCCGGCTCAAGCGATCCTCCCACTTCAGCCTCTCAAGTGCTGGGATTGCAGGTGTGAGCCGCTGCGTCTGGCCAAAATTCTTATATTCTGAAGGGAGGAGAGACTCTCAGAGAGGGCTTCCATGGCTCACCCACTTTCTGGTCATCCAGCTAGATGTCCAGTGGATGTCCGAGTGGGGGTGCAGCCTGTCTTGTCCCCTGTCCAGGGGTCTCCTCCCACCGACTGATTACCTTACATTCTCTGGGCCCCGCACATTCTCTCCAGGTAGCTGGGCAATGAGACACTTAGGGACAGGCAGGAAGTCTTTGCTCACTGTGGATGGGCCACGGGAGCTTGAGGTTGCTTCTACTCATTCTCCAGTAAGTTTCCAGAAACCCCAGTCCGACAATAGCCACATTTATTAAGTGCTTATCGTATGCCTGAGGCACTGTTAATCTAATATTATCACATCAAAGCCTTCCTTCAACCCGTGGATATAGGCTCTATTTTTAGCCCTGTTTTATGAGGGAAGATGATAAACCTTTAAGAGGTGAGGTGCCTGCCCAAGCCTCGCTGCTGGGGGGAATTGGGAGCCAGGAAGAGAGTCTGCTCCCGGAACACACACTCGAAGCCAACCTAGCTTTGCGAAAGAAGTAGCACTTGGAGGGCCGACCTGCTGGAGCGTTTGCAACTACATTCTGCTTGACCGTTTGGCCTACATTGTTTCCTGATATTTAAAAGTCAGAAGACTTCACATAAACATGGGGATATCTGGCAACACCAAACCTACCATCACACGTGGCAACATCAGAGTCAGATAGGAGAGGACTGTGCCCTCTGGTTCACTGCAGTTCCCACCACTACCTACTGTCTTCGCCCTGGCTTCCTAGTTTGTGTCTCTCCCCTGGATGATGAAGATTTCAGACATACAGAAGAGCTGAGGATTGTGCAATGAACACCCAGTTCCTAGATGCTTCCACTAGTCCTTCGCTCTACTCGCTTTCTTGTTTTTCTGCTCATCCTCCCTCTCCCCATTCATCCGTCTTTCTTTGGACACATTTCAAAGTAAGTCACCAACATCAGGCGGCGTCACCCCAAACACTTCAGTGTGTATACATTCACTAGGGTTCCATCCTAGTCTTCGGTTCCTGTTTTGAGATGAGATTGACGTATTGTGAAATGCACCAATTTGAAGTGGTGCTGTTCTATAAGTATTGACAGAGGCATATACCCATGAGCCCAGACCCTACAAGGCATGGGACATCTGTTTCTCCAGGAAGTTCCCTCATGGCCCTCCCAAGTTTGACCCGCTCCCACCCCCAGATTCACCTTGGGGTATTGCCAGCTTATGGGCGTCTGGGTTTGGGGATCATGGCATATAGCAGAGCGGCAAGGGCAGAGAGAGGAAATAGCCGCACCACTGAGTGGAGGCAGAGAAACTCAGGCCAACCTCCTGAGTCTCATAAACCAACTCTCCCCAGCAGGAACCTGTCTCTGGCCCTCTGGATACACTGCGATACCTGCATTGCGATATCTGAGGACATGTCACACCACTTCTACAGCATGCCTTTACCTGGGATGCCCCTCAGCCGAGGATGCTCCTCCCCTGGTCAACTCCCCTTTGGAGAGTCAATTCCAACAACATCCTGGCAGGGTGAGCAAATGGTAAGCCTAGCCTGAAGATGAGACATCACTGATGTTTCTCAGTGAATGAAGTAATGGGCGATTGGACGGAGCTTTTCATTGTCCCAGCACCTAATTCAGTGCTTGGCACACAGTATATTGTTGACAAATGAGAGCTGGGTAGATACACACCTATTACTTCTGCGAACCTAACTGGTGCAGATTTATTATAGTGAGAAAAAGTATCCTTTTTTTTTGTTTTTTTCTTCTTCTTGTCAAATTCTTGATTCCTAGAATCATATAAAGATGTAGAATTGAACTCAGGCCGAAAGAATTGACTCCAAGGTCCTACTCTTCCCCGCTCTCTGTGACGTGGGGCAAACCACGGAACTCATTAAGCTCTGGGTGTCCCTTCTGCAAGTTGAAGATGGTGAGAGCTCGAGCAATTGCAGTGACCAGCGAGATAACTTAGATGAGGAGTGGAGAGGCTGAAAGGTCACTTGCTCAAGATGTCTTTTCTCCATCTCCAAAGCGTAACATCAAGGAGGCACCACTCTGTCATCATGGTGACTTCGGTACTCAGCTGTGTAACTTAGAACTAGAATAAGATGAAGTGGTTTTGCAACCTGACTGATTTGTGAACCCTGGGCATGACCCTGAACCCCTCCCTGTGAGCTCCGGTAGTTCTTTCTTGGTAGAATTAGCACAGAGGTAAGATAAGATCAGGTGTTTGAAAGCATAAAGTCCCTGAAGAGGCACATGCAGACTCCAGGGGTTCTGACAGTAGCGATGTGCTCTTTGATGGCACGGCCTCCATTCAAGCCTCCAGTGTTCTCACCTGGATTCTTGCAGCAGCCTCCTCTTGTTCTTCTACTTTTGGCCTTTTTCAATTTCAACCTCCTGTTTGACTTAAATCTCTTCTTCAGAGGCTTCTGCAGCCTTCAGGAAAGACTGTGCCCTCTGGGCCTGCCGCCCCTACCCACCCAACTTTGACTGATCCGCTTTGCATCCCAGCTTCCCACCTGTGCTGGAGACCTGACCCCAGTTGCTCCGGGACCCTTGTACAGGCGCTTCTGTTTGCCTACAATGTCTCCCTCCGTCCCCGAGGACAAGGACTGTGTCCTCAGAGCATGGCACTGGGCCCTCGCAGGCAGTAGATACTCAAGAAACACTGGTTCTGTGAATGAATCTAAAACTTAGGGAGCATTCACATGGCCAGGCAAAGGGCTAAGGACATTTGAATACATTATCTCGATGCAAGATATTTCTCCTGTCACAACTCTCTTTCATTAACAGCATTACAACAAATATATATATATAGATAGATAGACAGATAGATAGATAGATAAATAGATAGATATAAACAAACAAATTATGTTTGGCCCTAGGGAACAGGCCTTTTGCATTTCATGTTATAGAAGGTCTAATGTTATGCAGCCATAAAGAAGGACAAAATCATGAACGTCACAACAAAAAAGAAAAAAGAAAAAAAAAAGGTCTAATGTCTGCAATACTTACCTTGTAGCTGGAGAAAACGCCATGATCCTTTTTTATAGTTCTATAGCCTTATGACCGTAAGAAATATGGTCATATAAATACATATAAATAAACCTGGTCCCGTAAATACACCCACTTTTTTTTCTTTTCCCCTTTGAGAGAAGAACTGAGTTGTCCTCAGATCTAATGTCTCTGTCCATCTAGTACCGTATTCCCACCCCTCCTCTCCCAGGACCCCAAGGGAACTTTAGATCAGGGGACAGACTCAGCACACCATTGACTGATGCAGTGAAGAAGGCTTCTAATTTTACTGCTTCTCTCTTCAGCCAGGTGCCTTGTAAGACCATTTGTATCTGGATGACAAAAACCATAAGACGTAGGTTTAGCATCTGGGTTTTTTGGTAGGTCAATTTGCATTCTTTTCAAAACTTTCTTCCTATGCCTTCCATAATGATCCCACAGCACCCTGCTCTGACACCAGCCCACCTGCGACACCTTGGGGAAGGGAAGTTTGGTATCTGCGAGTCAATCCAGTATGCGTCTGGTGTGTGAATTCCAGTGACACCAGCGACTGCCTGTGCGATCTTGAGGAAGTGATTTGACCTCTCTGTGCCTTGCTTTCCTTATCCGCAAGACAGGGTCAATCTTGACCATCGGGCATGCTGTGAACATTGGCAAGTATCTACCATCACACCAGGGGAAGGTGTGAGGTGTTAGGTATTAGGTTCACCTCGTGGCTTCTGGCAAAGAGGGTGAGAGGGTTTTGCCCTAGGGCCAACTCTGATGGGGTGATGAGTCTGCCAGGAGCATTTGGTTGAATTTTCTGAGACCACATGGGGCACACGAGGAAAGAGGGCTGTGACCTCTCTGTCCAGGTAGATGGGAGGACAGGCAGCAATGGTTATAGTCCAGACCACTCCTGTCTTTCCAAAAATGTCACCCTTGGAATACCTTTTCTTGATGCCTTTAGAGAAAGCACTTGAATTCCGTTCAGAGTCTGGGAGGAGCAAGGGTCACCTCCTGAGAGAACGTATGTTCCTTGGTGAAGGTCAGAAGAGCGGAATCGGGAAAGTGGTGGGTCAGAGAAGCTGGACACCAGGAGAGCCAGAGACTCCATCCTCAGGGCCAGTACGGATGATGTATTCACTGGTTATTAAGTGCTTACTGTATGCCTCATATGCTGCTAAGCTAATATGATCACACTGAAACTTCACTCCAGCCCATTGATACAGGTCTTTCTTTTTGTTTCTTTCTTTACTGTCAAATTCTTGATACCGAGAATCATGTACGGTTGTAGAATTGAACTTGGGTCAAAAGATCTGACCCTAAGGTCTGATTCTTTCATGCTCTCTGTGACCTTGGGCAAGCCATTTCACTCTCCAAGCTCTGGGTGTCCCCTTCTGCAAACTGGAGACAGTGAGATCTCAAGGAATTAGGATGACCAGAAATAACTCCTGCACAAACACACGAATCTCGTGGACACTGACTCTGTCATCACTGGTACTCTGTGTCCCACCTGCTGTGTAAGGGGGCCTAGGAGAGCGTGTTGCTTGTGGCCCTCCTGGTGAAGAACACTTTGAGAAAGGAGGGTGAAGACACCAAGTAAAACTTAACCCCTCAACCTCCATCATGAATCTTCTTCTTTATCTTGAGTTGAACAAAGACCTGGGCACTTTTTCTAGCATTTTCCTCTGAGTTTACAAACCACACATTCAGAGGCATTGGAAGGAAAACATTTCTGATTCATTTACAGTTGGGTTAGCGAGATGGGCTGGGAGGAGAAATTCCCAGGAAATGACAAGAGCTTCTTCTTGGAACCCGGAATCCTTGCTCCTGCCAAGCCTAACAACATGGGCTGGGGCTGGGCTTTGATGCTAAACATAGAGCCGGCTGGGGGCTGGGGGATTCCCTGCCCCACCCTCTTCTTTTCTGGTCTCAATTACACAAACCCTGCCCCTACCTCTCTGCACTCCGGAAACAGAAATCCTAATTCACAGTAACTGAAGGGGGACCGCGGTCTACACCCAAGGTGCTTTATCTCAGTTCTTTCAGAAGGGATATGGAAACAAGCAGATTTGGAGCTACGATCTGTCTAATCACCAGCCCCTTCCCGCCTCCACCCCCCTTCATTTCCTGCAAAGAAAGCTCCGTTGCGCTAATCCAAGCTGGCTCCACTCATAACCCATTATCATTTTTATCGGCCTCATAAATCGCCTTTCCAGATTACACAGAAATATACATCGCCCCACTATAATTACTCCAGACTCCTCCCCCTTCTCCCTTTTCATTTTGATCCCAGGTAAACCGGTCATTACCCGCATCAGTGTGGCTTCCCAAAACGTCGAGATTAAAACGGACCACGGAGACTTACGCAAGACTGAGTCAGCCGAGCAATTTGAACCAATAAATATCAAAGTCGTGTCTAAGCAGAGAGCAATTCATTTGATACCACATCTGTCAGCAGGCCTGCAGAGGATTTTTCTTCCTTGGGCTCCGCCCTGGCGGCCCTGCTTGTTCTTCTTCCTGGTACCATGGAGAAGCTAGATGTGTCCTCACTGGGGGGACGGTGCCCCGCGCCCAGGACGGGACCCGGTGCCTAGATCTGGGGGGGGGGAGTTAGTGGCTGAAGCTGTCTGCCCTCCACCCGCTATCCAAACGCCCCGCTCAAATGCCTTGGCTGGGCAAGTGCACTCTGCAATTAGCAATTCTTTTTTATTGGTTGATGTGGGCTTCTGGCCAAGAGGAGTTGGGATTGAATCAATATTCCTTTTATTATGTCATCGCAGGCAAATGAATTATGAAAACAAAAGCTCAATATGAAGCTGCCAATGCTAATTACTGGGTAGGATGCGGAGGCACAATAAACAAAGGGTGCTCTGTCCGGGTGAGGGTAGCAGGAGCTGCTTCCTCGCTGGGTCTGGGGGCTGCAAAGCCCACCTTTCCCTCTCCCCTCCAGTTCTGGGTGCCCAGAGGAAAGTGAGAAAGGGTCTAGCTCATTCCCATGGGCCCAGCAATCTTGGATGCTGGTGTTTTAACCAACACAATCCAAATGCAAAGCAAGAAGCATTTATTGAGCAGCTACTGGGTATGTGGCATCTTGTGTTTTTTTTTCCCCTAGGTACAGCGATAATTACATTAAATATAAATGTTCCAGCTACTGCAATGAAAAGAGAGTGACCGGATAAAAAACAAAACAAAACAAACAACAAGACCCAAGCATGTATTGTCTATAGGAAACACACTTTAAATGCAAATGCATAGGTGTGTTAAAAATAAATAAATCAAGGCTGGGCTTGGTGGCTCAGTTTGTCATTCCAGCACTTTGGGAGGCCAAGGCGAGTGGATTGCCTGAGCCCACAGGTTTGAGACCAGCTGGGGCAACTTGGTGAGACCTCATCTCTACAATAAATCAAAAATTAGCTGGGCGTGGTAGCATGCACCTGTGGTTCCAGCTACTTGGAAGGCTGAGGCGGAAGGATTGCCAGAGCCCACTAGGTTGACCCTTGGGTGGCTGTGAGTGGGCTGCTGTGCTCCAGCCTGCACAACAGAGTGAGACTCCAACTCAAAAAAAAAAAAAGAGAAGAAGATCAGGGGAAAAGATAGTTCATGGAAATATTAATTAATTAATTTTATTTTACTTTATTATAGAGATGTAGATACAAGTCAGGATTAACTACACAAGTAGGCAGCATGCACGTGAAGTGTGGGCCTCTAACTGACCCTCACTTCCCCTGGTTTAGAACCAGGGACCTTTTGTGTTGTGACACGCCCCACCCCCTACCTCCTCTGGCAATGCCCAGTGACTGCCAATCCCTCCCTTGTGCTAATGTGACTAGTGTTCAGGGCCCACTGGTGAGTGAGAACATGCAGTATTTCATTCTTTGTTCTGTGATAGATGACTAAGTAAGATGGTCTCCAGCTCCGTCCAGTTTGCTGCAAAGTCCATGATTTGCTCTTCTTTATGGCTGCGTAATACTCCATCGTGTATATACACCATGCTTTCTTTATCCAGTCCGCTTTAGGGCAGTAGGGCTGGTTCCACGTTTTTGCTGTTGCGAATAGTGCTTCTCTGAACATGTGTGTGCAGGTGTCTTTTTTTGTAGAATGATTTATATTCCTCTGGGTATATTCCCAGGAGAGGGATTGCTGGGATTGGCACTGTGCCTTTCTCATGCCACCACCATCTTTAATTGCTGTGTAAAGAGGCATGTCTTTGGAATTAGACACACCTCGCCTCAGATCTTGGCTCAACTGGTGTTTACTGTGGAAACTTGGTCTCTCTGAGCCTCAGTCTCCTTATCTGTAAGGTGAAAATAACAATATGCATGTCACAGAATCCCAGGAGGATTCACTGAAGAAATACGTGCCAGATGGTTGGTACAAAGTAGATACTCAACAAATGTTAGCTCTCCCTCTCTTCTTGTCCTTGTTCTCCTTCTCCTCCTCTTTCTTCTTTTCCCCCTTCTTCTTTTCCTTCTTCATCCCGTCATTATCCTCTTCATCATCATTGTCATCCAGTGAGCACCCCTACTACCCAGTGCTGGGCTCACTCACCAGTTGTCAGTCGACTGTATGAATGAATGAGTGGAAGGAACAAGGAAGACAATTGACTAGACAACACTGAGATTGTACAAGATAACTCACAGCAGGGTCTTGGAATCCAGAGCTGATAGCCTCATGTGGAAAGAGACACATGTCAAGTTAATTCTGCTGGAACATGAGGGGGGAGGACATACCAAGTAGCAACAGTGAACGCCCACCTCTGTCCACCTCCCCGCTTCTGCTTCAGAGAACTGAGAAGAATCGAACTCGTCCCTTTGAGAGAAAGTGCCTGCCTTCTCCCTGAGCAGAGGAAGGTGGTGGCAGCTGCAAGCTCAAGTCACAGGTGGCAGAGGTGGGCTGGTCGGGGGTGGCCGGGGAGAATGGAGGAGTGTGGGAAGAGACAGTCACCAGCTCCCAATGCCCATGCTCTTTCTCGGTCTCCCAAGAGACTGTAGGGGTCACTCCCATGCTTAATGCCATCCTTGTTCTCATCGTCCTCCTCCTCCTGGGTCCAGCCGTGAGTATCGTATCAGTCTTTGCTAAGTGAAGGAAGAATCACTGTAATAGCCAACTTTTATGCCATGAACAACAGCTTCCAAATAATTTCCCTATCTTATGGTCACAGGAAGCCTCCATGGGGGGAATTATCCCATTTTTTTTCTTTCTTTCTTTTTTGTTTGAGTCGGAGTCTCACTCTGTTGCCCAGGCTGGAGTGCAGTGGCTGCTCATGACCCACTGCAGCCTTGACCTGCTGGGCTCCAGCGATCCTTCTGCCTCAGCCTTCCAAATAGCTGGAACTACAGGCATGCGCTACCACACCCAGCTAATTTTTTGATTTATTGTAGAGACATGGTCTCACCATGTTGCCCAGGCTGGTCTTGAACCTGCAGGCTCAGGCAGTCCTCTTGCCTTGCCCTCCCGAAGTGCTGGGATGACAGGCTGAGTCACCGCACCTGGCCATATCATCCCATTTTCTAAGGGACAGCTGAGGCTCTGAGAGGGGAAGTGAGGGGCCAGGTGTAACACAGATACTCAGGGATCCTCACCTGGGGTTAGCATCTTTCCTGTCACTCAGTGGCTTCTAGAAGAAAGAGGGAAGCCAGCCCTCCCCCTCCCTGCCATGGACAACTCCAGACACCTGCAGACTTCCCGGTTTCCTCCTTGTTTAGTGTGGTGAGTGCTCCCCAGCTGATTTTTGGGAGGACTCATTCCCCCCCACAGGCAGATTCATCAGGTCTTCATTGTTAGTTCATTGGAGGCGAATGGCTTTAACTTCCCATTCCCATCCTGGCATTGTGTGGCTCTCAGCCGGGGATAAGGTGAGTCTCTGAACCCCAGCTTGTAAATATCCCTGGGATGAAGCACTTCTGGAGGTGCTGGGATCAGATCCCGGGAGAATCCGTCTTCCATGGCACGTGGAGGGAAGAGAAACCTCATGTTCTCTTTTTCTAAGATGGAAACAGCTCCTGTGTTCATGTATGTGTAACCCCAGAGCCGGTGCTCAGGAGGACCCTGCACTTGGTGTGTAATGCTTTGTGGTCATTGTCCTGCAATGCTCCTCGGCTTTGTTTTGGAATTTGTGTTTTGTAAGTGACGTCTGATGGGACAAAGGACTTGAATCTTTATCTCCCACCTGGCCCCTCCTCCCGCTGTCTCCTTGCCAACCCAGGATGAGTCCTCAGCCGCCCCCTTCTCTGTCTCCACACAGTGACCGCCGCTGCCCTCTGCCTCTGGCAGGGGCCTGGGCGTAAGAGCAGGGAGGGTTAGGGTTTCGGGCATGGCCCTGGCATCTGTGAGGGTCTGTATTCACCCCATGAGCGCCCCCATGCCCCAGAGAAAATGACATTAAAGGATACATTAAAAATACAGTGACAGGTCAAGAGAGAAATTGGGCTGGGTGCAATGACTCACATCTGTAATCCCAGCACTTTGGGAACCTGAGGAGGGAGGATCACTTGAGCTCAGGAGTTCAATACCAGCCTAGCTAGACAACATAGAAATATCTCATCTCAATAATAATAATAATAATAAAAGTAATCTAAACAAAGAGAGTGAAATTGTGGAAGGAAAAAGGATTTACTTTGCTTTTTTGAGCAAGAGTCCTGCACTTTTTATTTTGTACTGAGCCCTGTGAATTATGGAACCAGCCCTTATGGAACTTTAGCAGGACTGGACACAGATCCAAGCTATGGTAGCTCCAAGTCATCACCACACTGTGGCCCAACAGTGGCCGGTGGAGAGTCTGGGTCCAAGACAGAGCAGCCCAGTGGTTACCAGCACAGACTGTGGAATCAGCTCCTACCTGCTGTGTGACCTTGGACAAGTTACTTTGCTTCTCTGATAACTTTTCTTATCTGTAAAATAATAGTAGGGTTGTCAGGAAGAGTCACTGAACATGCAAGTAAGAGTTGTTGGCAATGTGCCGGCCATGGAGCAGGTGCTCAGTAGGTGTTGGTTGTTATAGTTTCATCATTGTCATTGTGCCGTCTTTGGTGTCAATGTCGCCTGAGCTCTGCTTTTGCCAGATGTGTGACCTCGGACACATCCCCATGTGCAAACACCTGGCTCTGTGCCTATTATATTCTGGGATCTCAAAAAGTAGCCTCACACGTCTGGTCAAGGGACTTTCGACAAGGAGATCAGGATTGCCCCACGGGAGAAAGGATGGTTTCTTTGGCAAATGGCATTTGGGAAGCGGTTTCTCCACGTCAAAAGAATGAAAGAGTATACCTCACTCCACAGACAACATTCCCTTCAGAAAGACCCGAATCTAAGAGATAACATGTTTAGAACACTGCGTGTTCTTACTCACAAGTGGGCCCTGAACAGTAGACGCATGAGCACAAGGGTGGGCTCGACACTGCCGGGGAGGGAGGGAGGTAGGAGGGTGGGGTCACGTGACAACACAAAGTGTACCTGATCCACGACCAGGGGCGTGAGGGTCAGCTGGAAACCCAGACATCACCTGAATTGTGTAGTTAATCCTCACTTGTACCCTACATCTCTATAATAAAGGAAAATAAAATAATACATCTTTCAAAGAGAGAATATAGGAGAGAATATAGGAGAGAATATAGGAGAAAATTCTAACATAGGAGAAAATCCAGCAATGACTTCTTGAATATGACACTAAAGTACAGACAATACAAGAAAAAAATACATAAAGGGACTTCATCAGAATTAAATAATCTTTTGTGCATCAGAATATACTACTAAGAGAGGGAAAAGACAGCTTACAGAATGAAAGGAAATATTTGCAAATAAAATCTGGTAAGAAGTTAATATCCATAATATATAGAGAACTCTTAAAACTCAACAACAAAGAAAGAAAGAATCCCATTCAAATGTGGGTCAAATAGACACTTCCCAAAAGAAGATATTCAGGTGAACAACAGCCCACGAGAAGGTGCTTCACATCATGAACTCCTGGGCTCAAACGATCCTCCCACCTCAGCCTCCCAGAATGCTAGGATTAGAAGTGTGAGCCAGCACGCCTGGCCAGGCCACCTCTTTAGGCCACAGAGCTGCACAGATCTGGGTCCTAGGGTGACCGCTTGGTCTCAGTTGGGTGAGCCCTAACTAGTCCTGACCACGACAGACGGAGGCCTTAACTGACTGGAAGGTGAGCAGAGCCCAGGATGCCGATAGGTTCGTGGCCATCAGGTGACTGTCCTTCCTTCCAGCAGAACCTGAGATGAGAAGAGAGACATGGTTGAATAACACGCCATATTTGGCCAGCTGGAATGCCCCTTCCGCTTCGGAAAGATTTACTGGCCATTTTTAAGAGGTCTGTGTGTACAATATGAAAAAGCTGCTCTCAACTTCCCCTAACCTTTAAAACATTTGCCACAACTAACCTTTTCAGATGCAGAGATTGTCGACATATGATAGAGACAGAAAATCACACACATTTTGTAAATCCCCCCTCTTTGGGAAAAAAAAAATCAGAGAAAAATACATGTCTTCTGGAAATGACTTTTTGAAATGGAGTTGTGAGATCCCCTCTGGAGTGACACCGGGAGGGACAACCGGCCACATTTGCACCGTGGGTTTGCGGATGTGAGGCACAAGGTCTGAGAAGGAAGAGAGAAAGCTTTGAGGCCAGACAGGTCCTATTTAGAAGACATTTTTGTGTTATAACTATTCCTTTGAGTGCGAGTTTCATTCCTATTGCTGTATCTATATTACAGTTGTAATACATTGTATGCATTGTATAACATATATAATTCTAAATATTATATATATAGAACAGTGGATAACACTAAGTTTTTTTTGAAACATCTAGTTTTTCTAGATGTTCTGAAGTGCCCGATAGATGTTAAGAGTAGGTGTAATCAAATAACGTTTGGTAAATATCTTTTGGTTTAAAATTCCTATGAAATGTTGTTTTTGAGATGGAGTGGTCAGAACACCTTTTGAGTGGTACGCATTGTGTTCGTGCTGGTTGAGGGGCGGAGGGAGGAGAATCCTGTGCCAATGTGAGGCAGGATCAACCACTGCCCTTATGTCGGTGCATTGTATTTTACTTACCTGTGTACAGAGTTCATGCAAAAGACACGAGTCTTAATTTACATCTAGTCTTTGGGGATGGTAAAGAGGTTGTCAGCATGTGGCAAAAGCAGAGATAGTAAACTCAGACATTTTGTACACTTTGTGTTGGAATTCATAGGAAAGCCTGTTTTCTGTAAGTGATTTTTGGATATGAATTTTTTCAGGCATCTCTAAGCAGGACGCATGCCTGTACCTGTCAACTGGGTTGAAGGCAGAGAGAAGGAAGTGAGGAGGGAATGGTTCCAGGCCAACACGGCCTTATTAATTAATTTTGAGTGAGGGTCTCATTGTGTTGCTCAGGCTCGAGTGCAGTGGCACACTCACAGACACTGCAGCCTCGACCTGCTGGGCTCAGGCGATCCTTCTGCCTTAGCCTTCCAAGTAGCTAGAACCACAGACATGTGTCACCACACCTGGTTAATTTTTTGATTTATTGTAGAGCTGAGGTCTTGCCAAGTTGCCTGGGCTGGTCTCGAACCCCTGGGCCCAGGCGATTCGCTTGCCTCTGCCTCCCGAAGTGCTGGGATTACAGGCATGAACCGCTGCGCCCAGCAACATGGTCATGTTTAGAAGATACTTCAGACTATAGCCATTGTTACATGTGTGCTATTGTGTTTAACAGAACTGTGTGTACATAAGGGACAAGCACTTATATGAAATATCTAGTCTTTCTAGATAATTAGAAGTACTTGGTGTATTCAAAAGTAGAACTGGCAAAATAACACTTTTTTGTAAATAATTTTTAAAAATTAATGGGAGGCCAGGCTCGGTGGCTCAGCCTGTAATCCCAGTACTCTGGGAGGCCGAGGCGAGTGGATTGCCTGAGCCCGCGGGTTTGAGGCTGGCTTGGGCAACTTGGCGAGACCTCATCTCTACAATAAATCAAAAAATTAGCCAGGTCGGGTAGTGCGCACCTGTAGTTCCAGCTACTCGGAAGGCTGAGACAGAGGGACTGCCTGAGCCCAGCAGGTCGAAGCTGCGGTGGCCGTGAGCATGCCACTGCACTCCAGCCTGGGCGATGGAGTGAGGCTCTGACTCAAGAAAAAATAAAAATAAATAAGTAAATAAAAAGCAAAAATAAATCAATAAAAAGAAAGCAGTTAGTGTTACCAAGTGTTTTTGGAGAATGAAGGCAACATTTCCCAGAAGTTTTATGTGGGGACACATATGCCTTCCTTTCTAAACAATCAGTGGTAGCAGGAACCGGATCTTTTTTTCTTTTATTTTTTAAACATATTTTTTTATTTTAAAATTATGGGGTACAGTTAAGGGTTAGGTATACAAATATGCATCGTTCAGGCACCCTTGTTGATAAGGGTTGATCCCCTGTCCCCAGACAGATATTGACTACCGTTAATCCCACCTCCCTTCCCCTCCCTGCTCCCCCCATAGTTTCCTGCCACTATCAATCCTTTTCTTATAGTATTACGATAGATGTTCAAGGTCCACTTTGAGTGAGAACATGTGATACTCAGATCTTTGTTTCTGTGAGAGATCACTCAGTATGATAAACTCTAGTTTCATCCAGGTTGCTGTGAAATTCATGATTTTGTTCTTTTTTATGGCT
>NW_007260137.1:177384-177728 GCF_000164805.1 Carlito syrichta | reverse complement strand
AGTTTACACTCCCACCAACAGTGTAGAAGTATTCCCTTTTCACCACACCCTCTCCAGCATCAGCATCTGAACCTATTCAGTAAATGGTGCTGGGAAAACTGGTTGACCACATGCAGAAGATTCAGCCATGACCCCTATCTATCCCCATACACAAAAATTAACTCTAAGTGAATTAGAGACCTAATATGTAAAACCTCAAATCATAAGAACCTTAGAAAATGCAGGACACACCCTTATGGAAATTGGAACTGACATCCAATTCCCGAACAAAACCCGAAATGCACAGGCCATAAGAGACAAGATAGACAAGTGGGACCTCATTAAACTGACAAGCTTCTGCAAAG
>NW_007260137.1:176481-177364 GCF_000164805.1 Carlito syrichta | reverse complement strand
GCTAATTTTTTGATTTATTGTAGAGATGAGGTCTCGCCAAGTTGCTCAGGCAGGTCTCGAACCACTCAGGCAATCCACTCACCTCAGCCTCCCAAAGCGCGGGATTACAGGCTGAGCCACTGATCCCGGCTGCAGGTATCTTTTTGATAGAGTGATTTGAGTTCTTCAGGGTAATATTCCCAGTAGGGGGATTGCGGGGTCACAGGGGAGATCGATATTTAGCACTTTTAGGAATCGCCACACTGCTTTCCACAGAGGTTGCACTAGTTTACACTCCCACCAACAGTGTAGAAGTGTTCCCTTTTCACCACACCCTCTCCAGCAGCTGTTATTTTTTGAGTTGTTGATAATTGCCATTCTGACTGGAGTTAGGTGGTATCTCAGTGTGGTTTTGATTTGCATCTCCCTGATGATTAGTGAGGTTGAGCATTTCTTCATGTGTTTGTTGGCTGCTCGAATGTCTTCTTTTGTGAAGTGTCTGTTCATGTCTTTTGCCTATTTTATAATGGGGTTGTTTGTTTTCTTCTTTTCAGTATGTTTCAGTTCCTTGTAGATCCAGGATGTTAAGCCTTTGTCAGACCTAGAGTTGGCAAAGACTTTTTCCCAGTCTGTAGGCTGTCTCCCTGCTCTCTTGATGGTTTCTTTGGCTTTGCAGAAGCTTGTCAGTTTAATAAGGTCCCATTTGTCTATCTTCTCTCTTAAGTCCTGTGGGTTTCGGGTTTTGTACAGGAATTGGATGCCAGTTCCGATTTCCATGAGAGTATTTCCTTCCTTTTCTAAGGTTCTTATGGTTTGAGGTTTTACATTTAGGTCTCTGATCCATTTGGAATTAACCTTTGTGCATGGGGATAGATAGGGGTCCTGTTTCATCTTCTGCATGTGG
>NW_007260137.1:167368-176461 GCF_000164805.1 Carlito syrichta | reverse complement strand
CACTAGTCATCAAAGAAATGCAAATTAAAACTACACTGAGATACCACCTAACTCCGGTCAGAATGGCCATTATCAATAACTCAAAAAATAACGGATGTTTTTTTCAAAACGGCTGCTTGTTTCACTGACTTTGCCCTTTGGTATTTACTTGTGGGTGTTTGTTGATCTTCTACGGGTAGCACAGAAGAGGGATGTCTGCAGTGACTGGCAAGAGAGGGGAGGGGGTGGAAAATGAGGGAGCAGCTTGCTGTGCCTCCCGGGGACCCGGCTTGCCCTTATCTTTACTGAGCCTCAATTTTCTGGACTCAATTCTGGGGACAAAAAGAATTATATCATGGCTTGTTGGTCTCTGAGAGAGCATCTTGTCCAACTGGTATCATGTGTGTGGGAAAACTGAGGCTCAGAGAGGCTGTGGGATTTGTCACACAGACTTGGAATAAGACACCTCAGAGCTCGTTCTCCTCAACCAGCAGGCCAGTGCTCCTTCCCTTACACAGGTGTTTTCATTTCTTCAGTCAGGTCTTTCGTGATTTTGGCTCTATTATTGTGTCATTCGTTAAATCATGTATTTGATAATTTTAAAACATCAATTCATTAATTGTATATAACGCTTTATAACATTACCACAAATGGAAAACCACGATTATTTTATATTAGCAGAAGGTAACAGTACAAACAAATACATTAAAAACAGCTAGACATTGTTATTAAGTCTTTGCTTGATGCTGTTGTCTTCCAGACTTCCATTAAAACGAGGTTCAGCAGTTGCTAAGTGAGGTGTTAAAGACAGGCTGGGTCAGGCATGGTGGCTCACACCTGTAATCTTAGTACTTTGGGAGGCCGAAGTGGGAGGATTGCTTGAGTCCAAGAGTTCAAGGCCAGCCTGGGCAACATAGCCAGTCTCATCCCTACCCCCCCAAAATAAAAAAATTAGGTCAACCTGGTGGCATGCATCTATAGTCCCAGCACTTTGGGAGGCTGAGGTGGGAGGATTGCTTGAGCCCAGGCGTTCAAGACCAGCCTAGGCAACAAAGTGTGACCTCATCGTTACAAAAAAATTAAAAAATTAGGTGCGCATGGTGGCATGCGCCTGTAGTCCTAGCTACTCAGCCTGGGCAACAAAGTGAGAATGCCACTCAAAAAATAAAAACAAAAAAGAGAGAAGAAAAAGACAGACTAGCATCCGAGTCCTCTTCCTGGGTCTAGCTGGAAGAATTGAAGGAAAAATGAAAGAGAAAGAATGTTCTGCTGGGTGATTGCTCATAAAGTCATCACTTCTACAGTGTGAGCCCACTGTCCCCACGGGTGGCTCTGTGAACTGTGTCAGATCACACCCCCATGCATGGCAGAGTAACCTGTCCTTCGTTGAAGGGGCACATTATGACCACCGCCTTCACTGCACAAAGCAGCCGGCTCCAGGGCCCGTACCAGTTAGCTTCCCCGGCAGATAGATCTAAAGTCCCCTCTGAATCAAGCCCAATCATTTGTCCCGCTTTGTTAAGGCTCAGACCAGAAGGAAAATGAAAAACCCACACCAAAGAACAAGCAACAACAAATCCCTGCTCAGGATCCAGCCTCTTTCCTGGAAACATCAGCAGAGCCGGTGACATCCCCGAAACCCGGAGGTGGACGGAGCGGGTTCGCCTTGTCTGCAGACACGCGTGGGCCGCCTCCTGCACCCTGCCCTCTCTGATCACCCCTTCCTCCCTCACAGTGAACTTTCTGTCCTACCCAGTAATTAGTCCTGGCAGCCTCACGTTGCCGCTTTTGTTTTCATAATTCATTTACTTTTGATGATATCATAAAGAGTGTGTAAACGGTATCCCCCTCCCCTGGACGTCCTGGCCCCACGCCCACATCCACTAATACAAAGACACTAATTGCTCCTCGCACCCGTGCCAGGCGCTTTGAAAACATCCCTGGCTAATGGATGGAATTAACCTTGTTTAATGTACAAATCAGCAGCCTAATTTGCCATGAGTCTCGACTCTGTGGCTCCACGGCTGTGGCTGGGAGGAAATGACTTCTCACCTTCCCGGGCCACACCAGGCAAGAATATCGCCGGTGCCAGCACTAGCCAAGCCCTCTTCCGGGCGTCCTCCACCTCCTCCCAGGGTGGGTCTCATCTCCTCACCTCTCGACCTCACGTCTCGGGACGAGGGTGACTTATTGTGATCTTGCCCCAACCTGGGACGATCATGGTGTGTAGGAGGCTCTGGGCTGATCCCTGATGAAGGTGTCGAGCTGACTCTTCTGGATGGAGCCGCTCCTGCATGCCAGGCTGAGTTCTGGGCTCTGTGGACCCGGCTTTCACACAACTTATTCTAGAGGGTAGGCAGCCAACCAACAGGCAGGTGCTTCACTCCAGGTGTGTGTGAGGTGTCTCAGAGGGGTAAGTGGTGTGAAGGAAACACAGTAGGGCAGAGTGAACGGGGCGGAGGGTGAGGGGACTTGACCTGGGCAGGCGAGCTGAGACATTGTCGTGGGGGAAGCATTGGTGTCACGCGGCCCAGGCACTCTGCTGGGCAGGCTCTCCCAGAGGCCCTCAAATGGACGGTCTCACAGACCAAATAAGGTTGTTGGAACCACATGATTTATAACCCATGTAAAACACGCCGTGAAAGCAAGGGGGAAGGAATGACACTGGTTAAAATACTTAGGTCAGGATGCCGTAGGGTGGGAAGCTCATGCTGTGTGAACCCTGGGTTGTGCAGGCTTCTATATCCTCTCTCCCCCCCCCCTTCTCTCTCTCTCCTCTTCACCTCTGCAGCTGCAATTCCAAGAGCTTCATGGCACCAACACCCTCCTTGTCCCATCCTGTTGAGAACCATCCCTGCTGCTGCCTCACTTGGGCCCGGTCTTCTTAACGTCCACCCCCAGTTATCTCTTTCTCCCCAGCAGAGCAGAGACGAGGTGAGTACATCAGGATCACATCATTCAGGATTTGGGACTTAGACGCAAATCAAACATATGTGCCTCAAGTCAAATATGGCTAGCCCAACAATACCTTCTTGTGAGGATAAAATGAAACAAAACAACACACGAGAAAGTCCACCACGCATAGTTCAGCGCACAGTAGATGCCTGGGCAGGGGTAACTATTGTTGATTTGAGCCTTGGATTGAACACGTCTTGTCCTAGAAACCCCTTACCAAGTTTTGATGATGATGATACTCTACAAAATTAGGAATGGAGGAGTAAGATGGGAAGGATCATTTGCAAAAATTTGGAAAGTTCAGGAAATGCTTTTTTTTCTTTTCTTTTTCTTTTTTTTTGAGTCCGGGTCTCACTCTGTCATCCCAGGTTGGAGTGCAATGGTATGATTACAGCCACAGCCTCAACCAGATAGGCTCAGAATGATCCTTCTGCCTCAGCCATCCAAGTAACTGGGACTATAGTCATGCACCACCACTGTTGGTTAATAGAAACGAAGTGTCACCGTGTTGTTCAGACTGGTCTCGAGCTTCTGGGCTCAGGCAATCCTCTCTCCTCCAACTCCCAAAGTGCTGGAATAACAGACATGAGCCGCTGATCCCAGCCAAGGAGAGGCTTTTTTTGTTTTTTAAGCTGGAGTCTCACTCCATCGGCCAGACTAGAGTGCAATGGCATGCTCACGGCCACCCCAGCGTCCACCCACTGGGCTCCAGCGATCCTTTCGTCTCGGTCTTCCAAGTAGCCAGAGCTACTAGGAGCGTGCTACCCTGCCTGGCTAATTTTTGATTTATTGTAGAGATAACGTCTTGCCAAATTTCCTGGACTGGTCTCGAACCCATGGGCTCAGGTGATCTACTCACCTCGGCCTCCCAAAGTGCTGGGATTACAGGCTGAGCCACTGAGCTTGGCTGAGAGTCATTTTTAGTTAGAGAGACTTTCCACTGTGCCCAGGTTTAGGCAAACCACCAGGTGTTGTGTGATATTTTGAGTTTCTGGTGCTCCAACCTCTCCTCCCAAGCTCAGAGATCACATTTAACAACCTGGGGCTCAGGTAGTGGAACCACAGCCAAAAGTCATGTGGAAAGAAATCTTTCCCCACTGGCCCACGCATTCAGCCTGCTGGCCTCAGCCGTCTCTGATCTCCCCGTGGCTACCGTGTGACCCAGATGGGACCATGGCACAGAGGAGGCATTCAGGGACTGCTCATTGAATAAGTGAATGAATGTTCTCAAAGAGCATTTAGAAAAATGAGTTTAGCTTATGGAGGGTGGAGGTAGCATCTAAGTGTGGGCTTCTGTAGCCAATCACATACTCTACATAAAGGTCTACCCCAAAGTGGTACCATGTCCCTCGTGCCGAAGGACTTCTTCACCTACACACCCTGCCCTTTTCCCCTGGCCCAAACTTCTCCTGTACCTTCCTTCTTCCTACCACCTCTTCCCAGCACTGTAGGGTGCACGTTGGCCAAAGACAGCAAGGAGGTAGACAGAGGCGTCAGGGTGTCTTTGTAGGACTTCTGGCTGCTGGGGGTAGCTGGCTAGGACACAGCGGCCGAGCCTGCTGAGCGTGGGATGGTGGCTCATTGGCAATAGAAGGAAAGCCAGCGCAAATCCTGAGGTGAGGCTAGGGCTGAGAAAGACTCTGTGTGTGTGTGTGTGTGTGTGTGTGTGTGTGTGTGTGTGTGTGTGTGTGTGAGAGAGAGAGAGAGAGAGAGAGAGAGAGAGAGAGAGAGCGAGTGAGAGAGAGTGTGTGTGAAGAGTCTCACCTATACAAACATGGTGACCAGCCGGAGGCAGGAGCGTGTCTGTTACCAAGTAGTAGAGAGAAGAATATGATTCTCATGGCAAGGTTCACAGCCCAGCTCTGCCCATCACTAGTTGTGAGGCCTTGGACAGCCTGCTGTCTCTCTCAGATCTCAGTCTTCTCATCTGTATACTAGGCTTCAAATTTTACACCTTGAGATATTGATGACAGTATGTCTATTTTAGTCACTGGCTCCTGGGTAACCTTCTTAAGTCTAAAATCGCAACTGATTTTATTTATGGTTTTTTAAAATACTTTTTAAAACAACAATAACAAAGAAATGTAGAATAGATTTGGATGTACAGGAAAGTTGCAAAGACAGTACAGAACATGCCTGTGTACACCACAACCAGTTTCTGTTACTCTTAGCATGTTACGTTAGTCACAACAAACTGACATTGACATGTGATTATTAACAGAAGCCTGTTCTTTCTTCAGATTTCTTTAGCTTTTAGCTAATGTCCTTTTTCTGTTCCGGGATCCATGTAGGACACCACATTACAGTCATTTGTTACCTTAGGCTTTTCTTGACTGGGACGACTTTCCTTATTTGTGATGACCTTGAGAGTTTGAAGAATCCTGGTCAGGTAGATATTTTCATAGAATGTCATTCAAGTGGGATTTTTCTGATTTTTTAAAAACATTTTTTCTCATTATTACACTTGAATTTTGGATGTTGAAGAAGTCTACAGTAGAGCCCATTATCACATCATATCAACATGCTATCAACGTGACCTATTCCTGTTGACCTTGACCTTGACTACCGGGCCAAGGTAGTGTTTGTCAGGTCTCTCCACCATGAAGTCGCCTCCATTCCCTCCCCCGCTTCTGTACTGGAGTCTTGGAAGGAAGTTCCTATGTGATAAATTATTTGAAATACCTTTGCATATGAGTTTTGTCTCTTTTCCCATTTACTTGTTTATTTGGTGATTTATTTATACCAGTTAAGTCACAGATATTTACTTTATACTTTGGATTATATGCCAATACTACTTTATTTTGTAGCTCAAATTGTTCCAGCTTTGTCAATTGCATGTTTTTTTCATTGGCTCCTTTAAGATACCGCCAATATTTTTTCCCCCTTTTTATTTTCTTTTTAAATCAACTTCTTACTTTCTGGTGCTCCAAAATGCTCCAAGCTCATCTTGTGTATTTTCTGCCCCAGTCATAGATCAGCCATTTCACCAAGGACCTCCTCATTCCATTTATTGAAGAATGGTATTAGAACTCTCAAGACTTGGGTGTTGGGTATGTTTGTTGCTAGTGAGATGTTACTAGTTCTAGACACACTCAGCTGACAGAGGAAGGAAATCCACGTGTGTGAATCCATGTGTGACAGTTAATTTCCGGTGTCAGCTTGACTGGATTAACAGAAACCCAGATACCTGGAAAACATTATTTTGGGCACGTCAGTGGGTGCTTGCAGGAGAGATGGGCATTTGAATCAGTGGACAGGATAAGAAAATGTGCTCTCACCCAACGTAGATGGACACTACCCAGTCAGCTGGGGTCAGGACTGAACAAAAGGGCAGAGGAGAGGCGAGATTATGTCTCTCTCTCCCCTCCCCCTCTCCCCATCTCTCTCTTTCCTTCTCTCTTTCTTGGAGCTGGGACACCCATCTTCTCCTCTTGTTAGATGTTGGAACTCCAGGCTCCCTGGCTTTCCGGCTCTTGGGCTTATACCAGTGGCTCCCAGAGCCTCAGGCCTTTGGTCTCAGATCGAAGTAACAGAGTTGCACCATCAGCTTGCCAGGCCCCAGGCCTTCAGACTTGAACCAAGCCATGCTACTGTCCCTGGTTCTCCACCTTGCAGATGACATATCATAGTACATCTTGGACTTCCTAATCACATGAGTCAATTCCCCTAATAAGACCCTCTCTCATTCATCTATCTGTCCGTCCGACCGTCCATCTGTCCATCCATCCATCCATCCATCCATCCATCCATCCATCCATCCATCCATCCTATTACCTGTGCTTTTCTAGAGAACCTTAACACACCGCGTGTATCTCCATTTGCACCTCTGCTAAGCTAAGCATGAGTTCATGCTGACCTCCCCAGCTCTAATCCACCACTCCATGGATATCATTCTTCTTCCCTTGCTTGTCTGTAACCTCCCACTCCAACGGTGAGAATCCTACCTCACCCGCCATTTGCTTCCTTGGTTATTCAATTCACCTTGCAGAGCAGAAGTGACATTTCCCAAGGCGTAAAGCTACAAAGTAGCAGGGCTGGCATTCAAAGCCAGATCTTCCTGACTCCGACTCCCATTCCGCTGGTTGGAGTACTCACTCTGCCGCCGAGGCTGGAATGCAGTGGCATGGTCACGGCTCATCACAGCCTCGACCTCCCTGGGTTCAAGTGATCCTTCTGCCTCAGTCTCCTGTGTAGCTGGGACTATGAGCATGTTCCACCATGCCCCGCCAATTTTTAATTAAAAAAATTTTTTTGGTAGCGACAAGGTCTCACTATGTTGCCCAGTTGATCTCGAACTCTTGGGCTCAAACGATCCACCCACCTTGGCCTCCCATAGTGCTGGGATTTCAGGTATGAGCCACAGCACCCGGCTGAGGAGGAAATGGACCTGGCAGTTGATGGAAAGTCAGCCCTGTCTTCGACACACTCAGCTCCGCAGCTTAGCTCTTTTCCTCTTCAGGGACAACACCTAGAGCCGGGAACAACAGGAACATCGTGACCTGGGCGGAACATTCTACAAGGTCAACATGAGCCAGGGCAAGAAATTAAAATTACAACACCAGTGGTCTTTTAACTGGAATCTTACAAAGGACCAGTCACGAGGAAGCCACAAACAGCCCGGAAGAGGAGAGCATTCGCTATCTTCTCC
This sequence comes from Carlito syrichta, assembly GCF_000164805.1. Classification (NCBI taxonomy): domain Eukaryota; kingdom Metazoa; phylum Chordata; class Mammalia; order Primates; family Tarsiidae; genus Carlito; species Carlito syrichta. The sequence goes on along the minus strand of NW_007260137.1, from coordinate 168,879 downwards.
CTGAACCTGCTTGGGAGAGAGGCAGACCGAAGCAGAGGAAACAGCGGGAGTTCAGCCCCAAACAGACCTTGGTTCAAATCCTGGCCTTGCTACCTAGGAGCTAAGTTGGTCTTAGATGGGTTTTTTTCACCTCCCTGAGTTTCAGTTTCCTTATCTTTAAAATGGGGATATGGGGCCGGGCATGGTGGCTCATGCATGTGATCTCAGCACTTTGGGAGGCCAAGGCAGGAGGATTGCTTGAGCCCAGGATTTTGAGACCCGCCTGGGCAACATAGTGAAACCTCATCTCTACAAAAAAATCACAAAAAATAAGTTAGCTGGGTGTGGTGGCACATGCCTATAGTCCCAGCTACTTGGGAGGCTGAGATAGAAAGATTACCTAAGTCCAAGAGGTCGAGGCTGGGTTCACCATGATCATGTCACTGCATTCCAGCTTGGGCAACAGAATGAGACCTTGATTAAAACAAAACAAAATAAAATAAAACAAAATAGGGATATGAACTGCTCATCACGACACGTGTGGGTCAAATGGATTAGTGCAGGTAATTGAAGTCAATGCTCAATAAATATCAATCCCGTCACCCTTACCTGTTCCCCCAAGTGCCCTGCCTTCCCAGAAACACTCCAGCTAGGTCCAGCAGTGAGTCTAGTGTCCACTGGGAAAGTCCATAAGGTCCTGGGAGGCAGGAAGGAGGAAGCGTGGAGGTGACAGGCCTCCCAGCAAGTTCTGGTCCCCAGAGACTTAGGGGACACGGAAAGGAGTCAGGCAGGGCTCTGGGGAAATCTGGTCTCAAGCAGAAGCCATGTAAATCGCCTCTTCTAAGGAAAAGGGGTGCAGTCACCTTTCTATTTTGGTATCAACACGTTGTGAACAGCAGGCTCTGGGCACAGCAGGGAAAAGACACTCACACTCACTCCTTTATCTCAGTTCATCTCTCGTCAAATAATGACTCTCCCTCCAGGCAACCTCAGGAGAGCCTTCTAATTATACCATTGTTGGGTTTTATGCCAACTGAATAATAAATCAAATGTGGAGCAGGATGTCTGGTGGGGACCTGCCGGGAGCAAACTGTGGGAAGCAGCCGGCACTGGGGAGGGTCCAGGGGACGGGCTTGACTCCCTTCGCCTAGGCTTTGCCTCAGAGACAGGCTTCCTTTTTCTCTGGGAATTCTGTTTACTTTGAGACCACAGTTTGGAGCCCAGGGATCTAATCACCCTACCTCTAAATGGGACAGAGGGACAGAACCCCTCTCCAAGGAGCCCTGAGAGGGTTTCATTAATGACTGACTGTAAAATACTAGCAAATATAGGAATAATGAGTAATTTCTCATCAACTTTTTCCCTAATGGCGTTTGGCTTTCTTCTCTGAGAGAATTTTTGCTGCACTCAGAGCCCAGTTCTCTGTTAGGGAAGGAAAGAGGGAGGGTGGCATTTATTTTAATATTTTGTTTGATCTTATTTCATTTCATTTACTTTTAACAGCTTTTGAATTTTTTTTTTTTTTTTTTTTT
>NW_007260137.1:164510-166741 GCF_000164805.1 Carlito syrichta | reverse complement strand
CCTCTTTCCCTCCCTCCTGCCTTTCTTCCTTTCTTCCTTCATTTCTTTATACATTCGTTCATCCATGGACATTTATGCGGTAGGCTGTTTGCAAATCTTGGTTATTGTGAACAACGCTGCAATGAGCATGGGAGTGCAGATCGACCTTTGAGATCCTGATCTCATTTCCTTTGGATGTGGGCCCAGAAGTGGGATTGGCTGGATCATATGATAGTTTTTGTTTTTTAATTTTATGCATGTATGCTCACTTTATTAAATTTTCATTCTAAGATATACACAAGGCCAGCATTTCACAAAACTTCCTATTATTCCAAAAGCAGTTATCATGAAACACAGAGATTATATAAGTCAATCAAGCCAAGTCACTATCTATAGGATTTCCTTATCATATCAACTCTTATTTTTTATTTCAAATAGAAGCCTGAAATATATAATAGAAAACAAGAATAGGAAGAGAGAATTTTATTTGATAACAATGATCACTTTTCAAATATTAAACTTTATTTAAAAATAAAGGCGATTGTTCTGGAATACATATGCTCATTTCCTTGCCAACTTTTGGAAAAAACGTCATGTTAGTTTCCATCATGGCTGTCCCAATTTACATTCCTGCCAAAAATGCACAAGGGTTCCCTTTTCTCCACATCCTCACCAACACTTGCTATCTCTTGTCTTTTTGATGAGTCATTCTAACAGGTGTGAGGTGATATCTCATTGTCTCTTGATTTGCATTTTCTTGATGTCAAACATATTTTCATATACGGGTTGACCATTCACATGTCTTCTTTTGACAAATTTATATATGGGTCCTTTGCCTATTTAAAAAATTGTGTTATTTGTTTTCTTACTGTTGAGTCATATGAGTTCCTCATATGTTTTGTATATTAACCTCTTATGAGATAAATGATTTGCAAATATTTTATTCTATTTCATAGATTATCTTATTGGTTAGTTTGTTGATGTTAACTTTGCTGTGTAGAAGTTTTTTAGGGTGTTGAAATCCTGTTTGTCTATTTTTTCTTTTGTTTCTTTATTTTATTGGTGTCACATAAAAAAAATCATTGTCAAGAAGCTTTTTTCCTATGCTTCCTTATAGTAGTTTTGCAATTTCATGTCTTTATGTTAAAACCTTTCATCTATTTTGAGTTTATTTTTGTATATGCTGTGAGATAAAGGTCCAGTTTCATTCTTTTTTCATGTGGATATACAGCTTTCCTAATGACATTTGTTGACAAGATTGTCTTTCCCTGTTTCGTACACTTGCTGAGAAATCAGCTAACTGATTTATATACATTTATTTCTGGGTCTTTCTTGTATTTCATTGGTCTTTATGCCAGTATCATACTTTTTTTATTACTATTGCTATGCACTGTATTTTGAAACCAGGAGGTGTTATGTCTGCAGCATTTTTTTTCCCCAAGATTTCTTTGGATATTTAGGTCTTTTGTGGTTCCATATAAATTTTATGATTGCTTTTTAAAAACGAATGTAAAGAATGCCATTGAGATTTTAATAGGGATTGTATTGACTCTTTAGATTACTTTATTACTTATGTAATATGGATATTTTAATTCACCAAATTCATGAACATGAGATGTCTTTCCATTTCTGTGTCTTCATTAGTTTCCTTCATTCGTGTTTTATAATTTATAAGTTTATTCCTAAGTATTTTATTCTTTTCTTTGCTTTTGAAAGTGAAATTGCTTTCCTAATTTCCTTCTGTATCCTGCAAAATTTACTGAATTTATTGATTACTTTTAACACTTTTTTGGAGTCTTTAGGATTGTCTACATATATGAGCATGTCATCTATAAGATAAGATTAATTTACTTCTTCCTTTCCAACTTGGGTGACCCTTATTTATTTTGCTTGTCTATTTGTTCTGTCTAGGAATTCTAGTACCACGTTGAACAGATGAGGTGAGGGATCTTTGTCTTGTTTCTGATCTCAGAGGAAAAGTTTTCAAATTTTCCCCTTTGATTATAATGTTAGCTAGGATTTATATATACAAGTTCTTTACTGTGTTGAGGTAAGTTTCTTCTATACCTATTTTGTTGAGAGTTTTTATCTTGAATATATGTTGAATTTTGTAAATTTTTTTCTGTTTTTTTTTGAGTTGGAGTCTCACTCGGTCTCCCAGACTGGAGTGCAGTGGCCTCTCCCGGCCACCACAGTCTCGCCTGCTGGGCTCCAGCGATCCTTCCGCCTCAGCCTTCCAAGTAGCCAGAATT